>NC_134087.1:76751579-77051579 GCF_000715075.1 Nicotiana tabacum
ATGACGGCATGAACATACATAGCAGGGGATGACCAGACAATCAAGAAACTACATATAAGGTATGAGTTACCACGCTACTATGAAAGACTATACAACAAAAACTAGCCGACAAGGCATACCAAACTATACATGAGCCGACACCTGTCTATGAGCCTCTAAAAGAACGTAAGTGTTGCAACATAGCCGGAACAGGGCCCCGACATACTTATAATGTCTATAACAAAAATTGCATACCAAGACCAAGGCAAGTCCGGAGAAGGGATCTCGCCAATCACCGCTGAACTGGACAGTCTACTGTGGTGGGGGAGCTGCACCTGCCTGTCTATCAGGACCTCCAGCACGACATGCAGCGTCCACAAATAAAAGGACGTCAGTACGAATAAAGTACTGAGTATGTAAGGAAGGAACCATAAATACGATCAGTAATGTAAGCAAGGATAAAGAATATACAACCTGTAACATCTTAGTACCTTTGAGGGCTACTTACATGAAATGCATGATACATATGTATAAATACGTAAACCTTTAAAGCATTCGCCTCTGTGGGCATCATTATCATCATATCGTACCCGGCCATAATAGGCTCGGTAGAATCGTACCCGGCCACGTGGAGCTCGGTAAAACCCAACTGATCAGTGGTTGCACAATAGGTGTCGTACCCGGCCAACTATAGCGTGGCTCGGTAGAGTAAAATAGATACATATATATAATGCATGCTCGACTCATGGAATCACATTCTAAACCTTTCGGAGTGACGTAAGGTCGGTATCCTCTGGATACGTTATTAGGACTAACTCTTCACTATGAATCTTATAAGAATCAGGAAGTACCAATAACATTGATAACATAAGAATAAGAGAAGCAACATTAACATCAATCGTTCCATAAGAGGGAAAACAATGTAAGTACTACTAGCTTCTAAGAGTCGAGTATCTTTGGAAGCTCGTTCATTACATTATGTACAATCGGAGTCGTGCAAAAGAAGGAAAGGGATAGACTCACATACCTTGTATATACTGCCCCAATCTCAAGCTATGCAATTGTCAAAACTCCTTAGTCTACAATAAGAGAAACGATACTATCGTTATCATTTAAGCGTCATAACTATTATGTATCGACCACAACCTATTTTACGATGAAACGGACAGCACCTCCCCTATATATATGACCTCACACCATTCAAAACAGTCACCAAACAGCCCAAACAACATCAATAATAAACATATTGAGCCTCCCAAAATAGTCCACACATAGCCTAATCACTCCATACATACGACGACCACCGTAGTCGTGTCAAACAACCTGGAAATGTTACGAATAACTATCAGCCCATAACCCTACATATATATGGTGTTTCTCCACACCCTTCCTCCTCCAAAACTCCACAAGATAGTAGTAAAATACGCAGCCCAACAACAACGCAAAACAGTCCACAAAACAATAACATTACTACCAAGCCTTTCGATATATATCTCACAAGTTCTAGCTTCAATGGCTTAGCCGCAACTTGGATAATCTTAAATACATATAGAGTAAGAGGTTCATTACCTTTATACAGAAAGAACAACTCCAATTTGACCTTAAATTTCCATGAAATATCCCTCCAATGCTGCCACAACAACAAAAAATCGAAACTAGCGATCAATTAGTGTTTTTCGGCACTAGAATCACTTTAGAAGGCTTGAAATCACCTAGGATTGATATTAAGAACATGAGGGAGTATTTACAGAACATAAACCCTTTAAAACAACCTCCCACACGAGCTGAAACGACATAAAAATGAGCAACAACAAGAAGAACAAGAGACTTACTAGCGCCACGGAATTCCCGACACTTGATTTGTGTTGTTTGCCCTTTTTTTGGGGTCTTGAATCTTGAGAGAACCTTGAGAGGATGTTCCTAGGGTTCTAAGGTCTGAAAATAGTGAAAAGAAATGACTTAAAATGGGTTGGAGGCATCCTATATAGGTCCAAATATCTTAAACCGACTTAGTGGGCCCCATAGAGAGGTGTTTGGCGGAGTCTCGCGAAAACGCGAATATCTCTCTACTCCGAGATCGTATCGATGAACGGTTTAATGCGTTGGAAACTAGACTCATAGATCTTAATTTTGTTGGTAGATCACCCTGTAATTCCTTGTAAATTATGATAAAAGATTAGAAACATTTGACCTAATGTTTAAGTAAAATTATGAACCTAAGTTGCGACAACTTTTGTCGACTTTTGTTTCATAACTCGTTTGACTTCAAGACTTATGATACAGATATTATATGATTAAAATACCTTCATAAATGACCTCTTGAGTGTATTAAGCACCGCTAGATTACCTGAAAATTCAAGTTACAACATCCTTGATTCGTTTAACTTCTAATACTGGTTAATCACCCTTATACACTCTTGTATCACTTAAGACCAATAGGATTGACTTCTTATCATCTCAAAGATAATTCCTTCTTGGATTTATGTTAACTAATATATGGCATGAACTAACACATGTGGATATGGGTTGTAACACTTTACTTGGTGGGAGGCTTATGAGAGGCGTAGGCCTGTTGATGCAGCGCCCCTTACCTGGCAGCAGTTCTCAGTTCTCTTCTTGGAGAAGTATGTGCCACAATCTCGCAGAGAGGAGCTGCGCAGGCAATTCGAGCAGTTGCGTCAAGGATATATGACTGTGACACAGTATGAGATGTGGTTCTCTAAGTTAGCTCGTCATGCGATCTAGTTGATTCCCACAGATTGAGAGAGGATTAGGAGGTTCGTCGATGGCCTCACATATCAGCTTCGGATTTCTCATGACCAGGGAGAGAGTGTTAGGTGCTACTTTTGAGGAGGTTGTTGATATCGCTCGCGATATTGAGTCAGTTCATCGCTAGAAGCGAGATAAGAGGGAGGCCAAGAGGCCTAGGGGATCTGGTAGTTTTGGTGGTGCTCCTTCGAGGAGTCAGTTTCAGCATGGCAGAGGTCGTCCATTCAGCATGCTCAGTCAGCTCGCCTAGTTTATTGTGGGGCATCATCGGGTCATGGTTATCACATTTCTTATTAGGGCCATTCATCATTGAGTGCCCTTCCAGCCCAGAGTTCGTCTGGTGCTCCATCAGTTCAAGGTTCTTCCATGCCAGGTCCTTCTACTGGTCATTCCGGTTCCAGGGGTTCCCTTCAGTCCTCGTCTCTAGTACCAGGGAGTTGTTACGAGTGTAGAGAGGTTGGGCATATGAGGAGGCAGTGTCCTCGTCTTCTTGAGGGTCCGTCTCAGCAGAGGAGTCAGAGCTCGACTTCAGCTCCAGTTACTTCACCACCCGCTCAGGCAGCTAGGGGTCGTCCTAGAGTGGGAGGTCGATCAGGTGGTGGACAGGCCTGTTTCTATGCATTTCCAGCCAGACTAGATGTTATTGCTTCAGATGCTGTGATTACAGGTATTGTCTCAGTCTGCCACAAAGATGCCTCTATATTATTTGATCCTGGTTCCACTTTTTTTATATGTGTCATCATACTTTGCTCGTTATTTGGATATGCCTCATGAGTCTCTTGTTTCATCTGTTCGTGTATCTACTTCGATGGGCAATACTATTGTTGTGGACCATGTGTACCGGTCGTGTGTGGTGACTATTGGGGGTCTGGAGACCCGAGTGGATCTATTGTTACTTTGTATGGTGGATGGATTATTTATCTCTGTGTCGTGCTATATTGGACTATCATGCTAAGAAAGTGACATTGGCTATGCCAGGGTTGCCACGGATTGAGTGGCGAGGTTCTACTGATTTTGTTCCCAGTAAGATGATTTCGTTCTTGAAGGCCCAACGAATGGTTGGGAAGGGTTGTATTTCATACTTAGCCTTTGTGAGGGATGTCAGTGCTGAGACTCCTAGATTGATTATGTTCCTGTTGTGAGGGATTTTCCCGCTGTTTGTTGATACCCAATTTTTCCCTATATATTTTAAATATACATGACTACCTTCAAAATAGCATATATATGCATATATAAGCATGTCCAAGGTTTTTATTATTTTTCCCATAATTTTAAGGGATTAAATTGATTTATTGTCTCCCTTTTATCTATAAAATCCCCAATAATTGTTTCCAAAAATATTGTTTTGATAATTCATCTATTTAATTTCTATATTTATGCCAAATTATGGCTAAGGTAATTTTTATATATTTTTACAATTACATTTAGTATTTTTAAAGCTAAATTGCACATAATTGCAATATTAGCCATTTTAAGATTTAATTATGTTTTATATGCATAAAATTGGATCTCGTATTTTTAAATTGTTAATTATGTATTTCAAATCATTTTGGCACCTTAAATTTATTTTCTAGAAATTACCTGTTATCTTTTATAAATTAAATTGGTGAAATTGGCTATTTAAATAATAGCCAAATTAGGCTTTCAATTATAGCCAAAATTGGGCCCTTTTCCAGCCATATTTCACACCCAAACCACCCGACCCAGATCTTATACACGTCTACCCAACCCAACCAATCCTAAATCCTGGCCGTTGATTTCTTAGATCAACGACCCTCGTTCAACCTTTCCTTTTTAATTCTGAGAGACCCCCTCACCCTAATCACTTTTTTAAGGGCGCCGCCCTCAGATGCTCTCGTCTCTCTTCTCTCTCGACCTAATCCTAATCACTTTTCACCTCCTCCTTCTCTGGTCATCTCCGGCGACCACGCTTTCAAACCCAAGCCTCCAATGGGTCTCTCATCACCCTGCTCATCATCTCTAAGGCCCTCAAGGGTCCCAGGCCATGTCGATTTGGACCTAGGTTTTCTGTTCCTGTTACTTATGGGTCTCCGGTGTGATTTTAGGCAGAATCACACCTTATATGTCACGATCGGTGAAGTTTCAACAGGTTCCTTTAATTTTTTTACTTGGTTTCTTCTTTGAAACCCTAACTCTCTTCTGAATCTCTCAGATCTATGTTATTTTTATGCTTTAAGCCTATCTCCTCCTGTGACTTGCTTATTCTCGAGCTTTCTTCTGAAAGATCATCTACTTTAAACCATTTTTACTCCTTTTGAGAAACCAGGGTTTTCAGAGTTCTTTCTATACCTGTTTCGACTTATTTCTTTATGATTAAACCTTTTTCTTTGTTTATCTTGACCGATTCTAAGTCCTTACTGCTTTTTAACTCAACTCTGTTAAAAAGCCCTGATTTCTTAAAGATTTTCTTTACTTGTTACTGTGAGTCTTAAAGATTTTCTTCACTCTGGTTCTGTGTGTTAGCCATGACTACTTGACTTTGTTAAGTTTTTGTTGGTTACCATGTTTCGAATGGGTTTTTCTACTGAGTCCTTAGCCTACTCATGTCACTTCTGTATGATTGTGTCCATCTAGTTTGCTCATCTCTTGCTTCTTTCTATCGATATGCCTGACCTTGCTTGTCTACTACGCCTGTTCATTCTTCTCTATTTATATGTTGAAGTACAGAATCATGACTCCCTCTTGATTGATCCTGATTTCCTTAATTTATGGTTTGATTGCAAGATTTTCTTATAAAACCCTAAAATTTTATTCGGTTGTTTAAGTTGATTGATTCCATTTCCTTATTTGCTGCGGTGTTTCATTCTTGCTGAATCCTTTCCTTAATTAGTGTATTTTGTACTTAGACTCAATCATATGCTCTATACTTTTACTACCCTTTATATGGTAAAAACCAGTTTTTCATGACTGATTTTCTTTCCTTGGTTATCCCTGTTGGTATCCGTTCAAGCTGTAATTCCTTTATTAAAGGGGAGTACTTGTATTAATTGGATTCTAATTGTGATTACTTCCATAATTGCGATGAACCTTTACTTGTTACATATTTTCCACCTATTTTTAAAGCTATTAATACCCTAAGTCTTTCATTAACAAGACACGAGACTTGGCTTTAAAAAAAACCCCTCTTACTTAAAAAAACTCTATGTTATTCTACTACTATCAGCCGGCTGCAAGCCCATGCTAATCATCTGTAAACCTTGGTTCTATCATTTTGCTTGCCTCTATCTTCACTGGTATGTCCTAGTTTAATTTAAAGTCTCAACAACAACATGTTTCTATTTCTGTTTCAGTTTCTTTTATTTCTGGCCTGCTTTTACTTGTGGTTTTGTTGTGAAGTATGTATCTAAGTATGTTGATATGATTCCCCTCCCTTTAAATTCATGTATTCCCTTTGTGTGATTCAAGCATGCCTGGACAATTGTATTCTTTTACCTTCTGTGCACTTACCACTTTGTGAATCCCAAATCCCCTATCCCTCATCTATGTGTTCATGACTGGTTTGTGATTATGCCAGTGTCCAACTATCTCTGAGCATGTCCATACCAGTCCTAATACTCCTGCTGGGGTCAGGTGTCTGCAGTCAATGTATATGTATCCCCAAACCCCCTTAACCCCATGTGTGATTACTGAATTCATTCACTTGCTGTGTGTGGTCTTACCCTGAAGTGTTTGAACTCTGTTTTACTAATCCAACTTCTTTCAACCATCTCTGTTACTAATTGCTTTCAAAATGGACCTTTCAATCCAGTTTTATTAATAAGTTTTGCCCCCTCTAGTATGTGTACTGCCTTAGGATCCCTTGAGAACCCTTGGAACTCTGACATACTGAGGTTGGATTTCCACACTACACTGGTTAAATGCTTGGATATTAAGTTTGGGTGTAAGCATTGCCCGGGGTCAACTTTGAAGCACCTAGACTCTGATTTGTCTATGGAAACAAGGATTGAAAGACCATTGGAGGCTTTGGGTAACTATGGCTTGATTGCAAGCTCTCTATAGAATAGCTTCTTAATTTTATTTCACTTATGTAATTCATTTGTTGGCTTATAATAATTTATAAACAAATATTTGGGGCATTTAGTGAAAGGGTGGGTAGATGTATACTTTATGGGGTAACTTGGGTAGAAATCCTGCTTTTAGGATTTAATTTTGAATCTGCTTGCCTCACTTACTAGAGAACATGCCTATAGGGTTTTTCATTGCATTTGCATAGTAGAAGCATGCCCGTAGAGTTTCACTTTTAATCTCATTTGCATCATAATAGAAACCATGCCTATAAGGACTTCACTTTTAATGTCACTTGCATCATATACAAATCATGTTTCTTAAATCCTGCAGTTGTCATGTCGAAACTGTGTTTCTAGGTTCCAAGTCATCATGTTTTAAATCAACTCAAGTGTAGATACCATGCCTATATGCAAGTTGACTAAAAGTAGTAATACGCCTAGATACCATGATCTATTTGCAATTCTGTCTGGTAATTCGAATTAGCCTAATAGATCAAGTGTACCTCGCCTAGTTTACTTCTCAAAATCGGGCAATAACTCTTTTTTCTAAAATTAGTCCTTTCAAAACAACTGTAATCTCATTAGATATTCGCAAACTTGCTTGTTTCTGCATTAACATAAGTATCAGTCCTACATATAGGCAAACCTTAGGGCATTTTCAAAACTGGCACTGCTCTGAAGCTATTTTTGTCACTCAACATTTCTGAATCCTAATGAGCTTTTAAAAGAGATCCTAGGCAACTTATATATTGTGACTTTTGCATCTGAAAGTGGTTTATTCCTACGTAATCATTTAGAAATCCTGCTTTAGGACTTTGATTGCTAAAGACCTTATTTGTGGTTGAGTCGTGCTGCATGTATGCTCGTTTGCGGAGGAAACTATGACCTTTAGTTGCTCCATTTATGTGAAAGTCCTAAATTGCTTTTCTTTGACTGTCGCCTTAGAATTTTGCCTTTAAGCCTTAGGGGTATGTCTAGAACTGCCTATAAGAAGAGGTCCTAACTCCCTCCGGGACTATTAAGAAGGGACGGGTAGCAGCACACAATAGGAATCGATGATCAACACTCGCTTTGCATGACCAATAATGGGATGAGAAGGGTAGACGTGAGATATGATGACTACGTGCTAATGTCACGTGTAGCCCCTCATTGAGGAGTGTTTACCAGACATTGCCTAGGGTGATCCCATAAGATAAACAACCTAGGACCCCTCTTTACCCCCTAACCTTCTCCTTGTTTAAAACTTTTCTTCATAATTTGTTCAACCTTTATTTCACTACTTGACTTGTTCAAACGTACTGCACCTATTTGATTCAATTATTTGTATGGACTAATTTGTAAAAATATAAGTTTGGTCGGGACCCACAGTTGTGGACCAAGAGTGGTGCCTAAAACCTTCCCCTCAAGGTTATCTCGAGCCCTTACCCTAATCTTTGGTAATGCAAACCAATCCAAGAGTTAATCACTATAGGTGCCCTAACGCACCATAATCCGTTAGGTGGCGAATCTTCAAATACCCAATTCTTAAAAGGGAAATGAGTTATTGCACAACAAACTTGTCTTTACAAATTAGTCCAAGCATGCTTATCTTGTACCCTGCTCCCTTGTCTAAATTTAACTGTCTATTTTTTAAGCATTTATGATTCTTTACCCTGAAAACTGACTTGTCTCTTTGTTTTCCTTTTCTTGTAACTGTCTTTTCAATTATTTAAATGTTGTATTTATTTTTCCAACGTGAAAAATACTTGTCTACATGTTATTAACTGTTGCATAAATCATGCTCCACATCATATTCCACTCGTGTGTCTCAAATCCCATAGCAACGCTTTAATGAGTGGTTGCGCTCTTCCTATTTACTACCCTTAAATTCGGAAAGGCTTATTTGCGGTAAAACCAGTCGATCAGCGATGCTGTCGACGGTTCCGTGCCTTCCCCCTCAAGTTGTCCGCTTGAGGGTACCAGTCTAAAACCCCATAGAAACCTTATTCTGTTTAAATTGTGCATGCATCATGGTCAAACCTAGTTGGATCAATTATGTTGTCCACATAATGATCCTTTAAGATGAGCCTTATCCAAAGTCCACCGCGTTTTCCATAGTCCCAACGGATGCAATCACGTTCTATGTATTAATTTGGAGGACTAAATGCCAATATGCTGATCATAAATGTATAAATAGTCGAGTCCGGTAGGGGTAAGGCCTAACCCTTTTGTTTTGCAAAAAATGAGGCACGAGGTCCCCAGATTTGGTATGGTTAGCAATATTCCTCCATTGTTGCTAAGTTGGTGGAAAGATCTTTCCTCAAGTGACAAGAAGCATGTGAAGAAGTAGCTGGGTAACTTGCCTTAACTACTAGATATTGAACCAAACAAGAAACTAATCGAGGCTGCCACCCTATTCTGGGACAGTGACAGAGCCGTGTTCCGTTTTGGCGACGTAGAAATGACACCGCTCCTAGAGGAAATAGGAGGACTGGCAGGGTTGACTTGGGACAGTCCCGGGCTTTTGGTGCCGAAAAACCGTACAGACAGGGGATTTTTGAAGATGATGGGGCTGAAAAAGAATGTCAACTTAGTATGCCTGAAGGACTTCTACATACCTTTCGAATATTTTTATGATAGGTATGGCCACAACAAGTTTTTCCACACTTATCATGATGAGATCGCCCTCGCTTCACTCGGTCACATCCATCGAAGAGTGTTCGTGTTCATCGTGTGCTTTCTGGGGATGATAGTGTTCCCAATGAAAAAGGGAAGAATCCACACCAGGTTAGTCCCCATGATCATAGCTGATATCTATGGGGCCCTGGAACGCTGTCAAAGAGGAGTCTAGTATTTCGAGGGCTGCAACTTATTGCTGCAATTATGGTTATTGGAACATCTCCAAAGGGGTCACTATCGCCAAGAATTTTCGCGAAGGGCTTGGAACGACCACATTGCTTTCCACCACCTTAAGCAGATGACCTATATTACGGACATATTTGCTCAACCGGAAAGTGCCAGTGAATGGGCAGAGTTCTTCGACAATCTGACCGAGGAACAGGTGCAGTGGATGGCTGAATGGTTTCCAACGGACGAGTTCATTATCAGGTCTAGGGATGCTCCACATTTGGTGTTGATCGGATTAAGAGGGATATATCCATATGTCCCTATACGAGTTATGAGGCAAGCAGGCAGAAAGCAGGTTGTACTGAGGGTCTTCAAGATGGGTCATTTTAGGGCAGATTTTCAAGACGATGACATACCTTACAAGTGCCAAGCTCAGCACATGTGGCACTGCAAAATCGTTGTAGAGAAAATCATGGTTGAGCCAGACAGATATCACGCAGGGTGCGAGCCTATCTACTCTGCATGGTTGGAGGACAATTTGAAAGGAGCGGTGACACCGGGGGCTGGTCGAGGGAACAGAATCATAGACGAGAAAGCTGAAGCCCAAGTTAAATACAACAAGCTGCACAAGAGGGTCCACGACTCTGAGAATGAGCATCGGGAGATACACGAGAGGAACGTGAGGTTGATCGAGGAATGGAAAGATATGGCAGTCATTTCCAACAGGAAGCTGGAATACTTGGAGCGAGGAATAGTGGAGTTGGAGGGAAAAGTCATAAAAAGGATCAAAACTGTCAGAATGCTGAAGGAACCGAGGGAGGACATCTGGCCCGAGCCTACTTACTGCTTGGACTGCGCGAGTTGGGAGATCTGTTTGATGGAGTCCGGAAGATCGAATCTGGGAAAGGTCCTTCTGGGACCAAATAGATTAGATTTACTTGCTTTTCTTAAATGTAATAAGGCCAGGTGCCAGTAGTGACTTGTCTTTTCTTTCATTATGTTAGCGTCATTTTGGATTCGTCTACTTTTATATTATGAAATGAAGCATTTATTGGCATTTGAAGTTCTCTAAGTTTATTTGTCGCTAAGCCTACCTCGGGCACAACGAGGCTCCCAAATTGGGATATGAATTTATATCTCGCACTATGTGTTTAAATACTGCAAACATGTCAGGATCCCCACTAACTTGCTACCCTTTGTTTGTTATTTTTATTATTGTTATTCCCATCACCATAGGTTGGTTCATCCATACTGACCTCATCAACATATCATACCAGATCCAGAGGCCATCCACCTCCTCCTCCTCCAAGCAATACAAAAAGCAGAGGGAAATCAAAGATGGACGGCCTAAGTGGAATCTGAAAGGAAAACATTGAGAATGCAGAGACCTCCGATGGTCGTAGTACTCCGGCCTTGAATGACCTGGTTTTGAGACTTGAACAAAAGATACTAGAACTGCAAGGAGAACTTGAGCAGGTCTGCAATTTGGCAAACTTGTCACTCACCCTCAATATCCCTGATATCCACCAACAAAACGCAAAGAACCCAACACCTCCTCAAAACACACAAAACCAACAGCCGCAAAATCCTACCATACCAAATCAATACGCAACTCTACCACAAAATATCAACCCATTGCCGATACCAACTCCACTACAATAGCATCAACCGATCTCGTACACACCAACTACCACTTACCACACTCCCCAAAATACATTATCACTCATTCCAGATCCACGAAACTCCACCAATGACCATCACTATACCCAGGTTCCTAGCACCCATCAAAGCAACCCCGTATACTTGGAAACTATATACCATATTCCACCCAGCCAATCTCATGTGCATCAGAACCCTCTGAAAGGACTTGCTCATTAAGAACATGGCCGAAGAACTCAAGAAGTTAACAAGCTGAGTTCAAGGTGTTAAAGGTGATAGGGGAATAGAAGGTTTGAATTATGAAAATCTATGCATACAACCCGATATGGAATTCCCAGAGGGGTACAAACCTCCCAAGTTTGAAATGTTCGATGGTACAGGTGATCCCAGGGTTCACTTAAGGACCTATTGTGACAAGCTTGTAAGGGTTGGAAAAGATGAAAAGATTCGAATGAAGCTCTTTATGAGGAGTCTTACTAGGGATGCATTATCTTGGTATATCAGCCAGAATCCCAAGAAATGGTCCAGTTGGGTGAGCATGGCGTCAGATTTCATAGACCGATTTAGGTTCAATACAGAAAATGCACATGATTTCTTCTACATCCAGAATCTCAACAAGAAGCCCACTGAGACTTTTCGCGAATATGCTACTCGTTGGAGGTCGGAAGCCACCAAGGTCAGGCCCGCTTTGGACGAAGAACAAATGAATAAATTCTTCGTCAGAGCACAAGATCCACAATATTATGAGAGACTGATGGTCATCGAAAATCATAAATTCTCTTATTTCATCAAGCTCGAGGAAAAAATCGAGGAAGGAATTAAGAGTGGGATGATAACAAATTTCGAGGCACTGTAAGCCACAAATAAAGCACTTCAATCAGGTGGCATATCGAAGAAAAGAGATGTTAGGGCAGTAATAGTGGCCCAGGGCCCAAAAACTCCACTCATATACCAAACACCTCTACCTACATACCAGATACCTCTACCTACATACCAAGCACCTCCACTTACATACCAAGCATCTCCACCCACATACCAAGCATCTCCACCCACATACCAAGCATCACCACCTACATATCAACCCTCATTTCCCAGATATTCCCAACCAGCCGTTGTCCATCATACCTACAATTCCCAACTATCCCACTTCCAATCACCACCAAATTGCCAAAATTATCCAAGACCAAGACCCAATTTCGACCGCAAGCCACCCAGACAATACACCGCCATTATTGAGCCCATCGACCAGTTTTATGAAAGGTTAAAGGCCACAGATTACATCACTCTTATTCCCGCTATGGCACTGGAAAATCCATCCCAATAGGTCAATCCGAACAAAACCTTTGCATACCACTCTACTATGAAAGGGCACACCACTACTGAGTACCGAACATTGAAGGATAAGATTCAGACACTCATTGACAACAAGGTCATACAAGCAAAGGAAGCCGCACCTAATGTCCGTAACAATCCCCTCCCTGATCATAGATGCGACGGTGTGCATGTTATAAAAATGAATGAGGAATGGAACCCCGAGGGGTTGATCGGGCTTATCCGAGAAGGCGATGACTTTAAGGTTGTAGTTACACTTACTTCTATTGTGGTTCAGACTCAGGCACCTATTGACGTTGAGGTAACTATATCAGTGCCATTCGAGGTGGAGGTAGCTCCGCCCGCAACCACCTCCGCTCCATTTGAAGTAGAAGTGGTCACACCTTTTACTATGATGGTATCAACCACACCCCCATTCAACTCAAAAGTAATACCCTGGGATTATGTCGCCAAGGCTCGGTGAAAAAGGGAAGACTAAGATAGAGGAATCTGATACCATACAAAGGATGACTAGAACTGAAAGAGTCTACACACTTGAACACCTGGGAGGTTCAAGTAAGGATGCCACTACTAGACAGCCTGTCATTGAGACCGGGCCAGATGACTTGTGGAGGAAAGTACAGGCGAAGTAGTATTTTGTCATTGATCATCTGAACAAAGTCCCTGCTCAGATATCTATCCTATCACTACTACAAAATTCAGAGGCACACAAGAACGCCTTGATGAAAGTACTGAGTGAGGCTTATGTACCCAATAATATCACTGGTGGAGAAATGGACAACATGGTCGGACAAGTGCTGGAAAGCCATAAGATTATCTTCCACGAAGACGAGCTGCCTCCCGAGGGTTTGAGTCATAATCGAGCATTGCACATTACGGTACAATTTGAAGACAAGTTCATTGCCAGGGTCCTGGTTGATGGAGGTTCTAGTCTGAATATTTGTCCACTAGATACCCTGAAAAGGTTGGACAAAAGTTTCCATGAAATAGAACCAGAAGTATGAATATGAAAGCTTTCGATGGGTCACAGAGGGCCACGATCGGGGAGATCAACCTTTGCTTGTAGTTAGGGCCAACTTGGTTCGACGTTGAATTTCAAGTGCTTGACATACATCCTCATATAATCTTTTGTTGGGCCGCCCATGGATCCATGCTGCTGGAGCCATTCTCTCCACACTACATCAAGTTGTAAAATTTGAATGGAACCGTCAGAAGGTAATCATTCATGGAGATGGAAGTAACCCCATCTATACTAGTCAAACCATCCCGGCCATTGGACATAGAAGAAGACTAGGAGGGGAAACCTATCATCACATCGAATGGGTCAATGCCATCGAGAAGGATAAGTGGTGGAGTAACAAAATAGAAAGCATACTAGCATGGTCCGAATATGAATCCGACAAAGGTTTGGGAAAGGAACCTCCAAGGCATCACCAAACCAATACAGCTGAAAAATTATGGTACCACTTTTGGGCTTGGATTCCAGTATACATGGCAGGAGTACAGGGAATGGTCGCCTCCATGGCGTGGACCGAATTACCTTTTTGAGCAACTGATACCCCATTTGGAACAAACTTTCCATCAGGTAGACACAATATGAGGAACTACTGAAGAAGAAGCACTAGCTGGGCTGAATGATCTGTTCTTGGAAGATGAGGATATGGACTGCAGTGCCATAATTGAGGAGGAGGAGGAGGAAGAAGGCCTTTCCATTCAGACTGTGGCAAAGGGAGTTGTTCTCAGAAACTGGACCGCCACATCATCCCGAGCCCGCGAGTCCCTGGGTAGCTTGGCAGAATTTATAGCCGTTCTAGGCATTTTTAAATTTCCAGCAATTTTATTTTAAGATTTTTTTGTTTCAAAATAAATGCTCTCTATCGAGCCAAGCTTTGTTCGAACAATTTTCTCAGTTTTAATCAAATGCATTTACCCTTTTATCATTATTCATTACTATTTTTTATATTTTTCCTTTCTACAGTGTTATTATTACTTTTCCTGATGAACTAGTGACTGTGACATGTAATGAGGCAACGCAACATGAGAATAGTGACTCAGAGGAAGAAGATGAGATACCCGAGGAAATTGTCAGGGAAGTTGAGAATTTTGAGAACAAGCCTAAATCCAACTTGGACAAAACAGAAGCAATAAATTTGGGAGATGCAGAGACCGTCAAAGAGACCCGCATCAGCATTCACTTGTCACCAACAGAAAAGGAAGAGTACATCCATTTTCTAAAGGAATATGAGGATATCTTCGCATGGTTGTATGACGATATGACCGGGTTGAGCACATCTATAGTAGCTCATAAGTTGCCTGCCAATCCCATGTGCCAGCCAGTCAAGCAAAAACTTAGAAAATTTCCTTTCTGATGTAATTGAACTACGCTTGATCTGATTCCCGTTTAAGAGGGGATACATAGGCAGCCTTATGGGTTCAGTCATATCATAATAAAATTTTCATTTTTCCCAAAATCAGAAACTGGGGCAGAATTTTGAGGAGGGTCCTCAAAATTCTGGAGCAAGTCCAACCAAAATGTCAGGAAGCCAGTAATCAGTCAAGAACTAGGCAGAATTTTGAGAAGGATTCTCAAAATTCCGAAGAAGATTCAACGAGGTCCGCCATTCGTAAACGGTTACAAAACATCTATCAAATTGGGGCAGAATTTTGAGGAGGACCCTCAAAATTCCAACATAAAAGAGTTGCAATGCCTTTGAAATGTGTCACATTCGCCAGTTCATCAAAATTATTTAATATATCAATACGCTTCCAAAACAATTCTATTTTCTTTTTACCAACAAATGTATATTTTTCGAATATTTTATAATCGTTAGGTGCTACCCAAGGGAACTCGAAAGGGGCTTTCAGAGCGGAGCAAAGCAAGGCCGGTAGATGAAGCAAGAACCAACCTCCCCTCATGAAACTTACGATTTTTCTTTGAATGCAGGCACATTTGACGATAGCATTCGATACACAAAGCAAATTCACCATCCATCCGGCCGTTAGACGTTGGACATATCCTAGCTAAGATATACTATACCCTTATCTGTTATCTTCTCTTTGCATGAGTCTAATCTCCGACTCCATATTTGCATGAGTCTAATCCTTGGCTCCAAATTTGGATGAGTCTAATCCTTGACTCCATATTTGCATGAGTCTAATCCCGGACTCCATATTTGCATAAGGCTAAACTCTACCTCCCATTTGCATGGGACTAAGCCTTGTCCCGCACCTTGCATGAGGTTAAGTTCTACCTTCATATTTGCATGAGTCTAACCCTTGACTCCACATCTACACGAGTCTAAGCCTTGACTTCATTTTTGCATGAGGCTAAGCCTTGCCTCTATATTTGCATAAGGCTAAGCATTGCCTTCCATTTGCATGGGACCAAGCCCTGTCCCGCATCTTGCATGAGGTTAAGCTCTACCTTCATACTTGCATAAGGCTAAGCATTGCCTTCTCCCTACATGAGACTAAGCTCTGTCTCCATATTTGCATGAGTCTATTCCCTGACTCTACATCTGCATGAGTCTAAGCCCTAACTCCATTTTTTGCATGAGGCTAAGCCCTGCCTCCATTTTTACATAAGGCTAAGCATTGCCTTCCATTTGCATGGGACTAAGCCCTGTCCCGAATCTTGCATGAGTCTAATCCCAGGCTCCATATTTGCATAAGGCTAACCTCTGCCTCTTATTTACATTCTTTCACCAAGACTAAGCGTTGTCTCTCCGGCACTACCTATTTGCTCCTCTTTCGGGCTAAGCTTTGCCTTCAACCTTACAAGACTAAGCCTTTTCTTGTTACATCATACTATTGTATATCATGGGTTGAAATATCGCCAATCTATCCAAGGGCGTCGTAGTCTAAAGTCACCATCCTCATAGCCTGAAGACACCATGCCATGGCCTAAGGTTCTCCCAAATTTGCATCTCATTATTCAAAGGCGTCATAGTTCGGAGGCACCATTTTCATGGCCCGAGAACATCATTTCATGGCATGCGAATTCCTCATTAAATAATTCATGGCCCAGGACGTCATGGTCTAAGGACATCATCTTTAATCATCCGAAGACAACCTTCATTGTCTAAAGGGAATTTGCATCATGTTTAAATTTTTGCAAATACGTTTGTAGCATCTTTTATCTGCAGGTAATCGGTAGGCAACCGCTATCCTAGCAGGAGAAATCCCGCTCCAGTTCCTTCCAACCGTTCCGAGCCTTAAATGCTCACCGTAACCGTTTTCACACCTCGTGTCCGTTCTTACAAAATTTCATCGACATACTCCGCAGGTGAATCCAGAACTACACATGGCCTGATTCTTATAAAACCAGGGATATGTAGGCAACTCGGAAACTGGAGCTCGACCTCTGTTTTTCAAAATATCCCGTCCGGTCAAAATTGGTCATCATGTCTTTACCCGTAAACTCTTTCATCCTTTCCAAGTAAAGATGGGCAGCTATTGATACTTAATTTTTCCCTATATATTTTACATATGCATAACTACCTTCAAAATAGCATATATATGCATATATAAGCATGTCCAGGTAGGTTTTTATTATTTTCCCCATAATTTTAAGGGATTAAATTGATTTATTGTCTCCCTTTTTATCCATAAAATCCCCAATAATTATTTTCAAAATTATTATTTTGATAATTCATCTATTTAATTTCTATATTTATGCCAAAATATGGCTAAAGTAATTTTTATATATTTTTACAAATACATTTAGTATTTTTAAAGCTAAATTGCACATAATTGCAATATTAGCCATTTTAAGAAATTGCATGTTATTTTTTATAAATTTATATTCCAGAAATTGCATGTTATTTTTTATAAATTAAATAGGTGAAATTGGCTATTTAAATAATAGCCAAATTTGGCTTTCAATTATAGCCAAAATTGGACCCCTTTCCCAGCCCAATTTCATACCCAAACCACCCGACCCAGATCTTATACACGTTTACCCGACCCAAGCCATCCTAAATCCTGACCGTTGATCTCTTAGATCAACGGCCCTCGTTCAACCTTTCCTTTTTAATTTTGAGAAACCCCCTAACCCTAATCACTTTTCTAAGGGTGCCGCCCTCAGATGCTCTCGTCTCTCTTCACTCTCGGCCTAACTCTAATCACTTTTCACTGCCTCCTTCTGCGTTCATCTCCGGCGACCACCCTTTCAAACCCAAGCCTCCAATGGGTCTCTCATCACCCTGCTCATATCTCTAAGGCCCTCAAGGGTCTCAGGCCATGTCGATTTGGACCTAGGGTTTCTGTTCCTTTTACTTATGGGTGTCCGATGTGATTTTGGGCAAAATCACACCTTATATGTCACGATCGGTGAAGTTTCAACAGGTTCCTTTAATTTTTTTACTTGGTTTTCTTATTTGAAACCCTAACTCTCTTCTGAATATCTCAGATCTATGTTATTTTTTATGCTTTAAGCCTATCTCCTTCTGTGACTTGCTTATTCTCGAGCTTTCTTCTAAAAGATATTCTACTTTAAACCATTTTTACTCCCTTTGAGAAACCAGGGTTTTCAGAGTTCTTTCTATACCTGTTTCGACTGATTTCTTTATGATTAAACCTTTTTCTTTGTCTATCTTGACCGATTCTAAGTTCTTACTACTTTTTAACTCAACTCTGTTAAAAAGCCCTGATTTCTTAAAGATTTTCTTCACTTGTTACTGTGAGTCTTAAAGATTTTCTTTACTTGTTTCTGTGTTGGCTTGATCTTCTTTACCTGTTTCTATGTGTTAGATTGGTTTTCTTCACTCTTGGTTCTGTGTGTTAGCCATGATTACTTGACTTTGTTAAGTTTCTGTTGGTTACCATGCTTCGAATGGGTTTTTCTACGAAGTCCTTAGCCTACTCGTGTCACTTCTATATGATTGTGTCCATCTGGTTTGCTCATCTCTTGCTTCTTTCTATCGATATGGCTAACCTTGCATGTCTGCTGAGCATGTTCATTCTTCTCTATTTATATGTTGAAGTACAGAGTCATGACTCCTCTTGATTGATCCTGATTTCCTTAATTTATGGTTTGATTGCAAGATTTTCTTATAAATACCTAAATTTTACTCGGCTGTTTAAGTTGATTGATTCCATTTCCTTATTTGCTGTGGTGCTTCATTCTTGCTGAATCCTTTCCTTAATTAGTGTATTCTGTACTTAGACTCAATCATATGCTCTATACTTTTACTACCCCTTATATGGTAAAAACCAATCTTTCTCGACTGATTTTCTTCCCTTGGTTATCCCTGTTGGTATCCGTTCAAGCTGTAATTTCTTGATTAAAGGGGAGTACTTGTATTAATTGGATTCTAATTGTGATTACTTCCATAATTGTGCTGAATCTTTACTTGTTACCTATTTTCTACCTATTTTCAAAGCTATAAATACCCTAAGTCTTTCATTAAGAAGACACGATACTTGGCTTTCAAAAAACCCTCTCTTACTTAAAAAAAACTCGGTGTTATTCTACTATTATTAGCCAACTGCAAGCCCAGGCTATCATCTATAAACCTTGGTTCTTTCATTTTGCTTACCTCTATCTTCACTGGTATGTCCTAGTGTAATTTAAAGTCTCAACAACAACATGTTTCTATTCCTATTTTAGTTTCTTTTATTTCTGGCCTGCTTTTACTTGTGGTTTTGTTGTGAAGTCTGTATCTAAGCATGTTGATATGATTCCCCTCCCTTTAAATTCATGTATTCCCTTTGTGTGATTCAAGCATGCTTGGACAATTGTATTCTTTTACCTACTGTGCACTTACCACTTTGTGAATCCCAAATCCCATATCCCTCCTCTATGTGTTCATGACTGGTTTGTGATTATGCCAGTGTCCAACTATCTCTGAGCATGTCCATACCAGTCCTAATACTCCTGCTGGGGTCAGGTGTCTGCAGTTAATGTATATGTATCCCCAAACCCCCTTAACCCCATGTGTGATTACTGAATTCATTCACTTGCTGTGTGTGGTCTTACCCTGAAGTGTTTGAACTCTGTTTTACTAATCCAACTTCTTTCAACCATCTCTGTTACTAATTGCTTTCAAAATGGACCTTTCAGACCAGTTTTATTAATAAGTTTTGCCCCCTCTAGTATGTGTACTGCCTTAGGATCCCTTGAGAACCCTTGGAACTCTGACATACTGAGGTTGGATTTCCACAATGCACTGGTTAAATGCTTGGATATTAAGTTTGGGTGTAAGCATTGCCCGGGGTCAACTTTGAAGCACCTAGACTCTGATTTGTCTATGGAAACAAGGATTGAAAGACCATTGGAGGCTTTGGGTAACTATGGCTTGAATTGCAAGCTCTCTATGGAATAGCTTCTTAATTTTATTTCACTTATGTAATTCATTTATTGGCCTGTAATAATTTGTAAACAGATATTTGGGGCATTTAGTGAAAGGGTGGGTAGATGTATACCTTATGGGGTAACTTGGGTAGAAATCCTGCTTTTAGGATTTAATTTCGAATCTGCTTGCCTCACTCACTAGAGAACATGCCTATAGGGTTTTTGTTCCTGTTGAATATGATTGCATTTGCATAGTAGAAGCATGCCTGTAGGGTTTCACTTTTAATCTCATTTGCATCATAATAGAAACCATGCCTATAAGGACTTCACTTTTAATGTCACTTGCATCATATACAAATTATGTTCTTAAATCCTGCATTTGTCATGTAGAAACTATGTTTCTAGGTTCCAAGTCATCATGTTTTATATCAACTCAAGTGTAGATACTATGCCTATATGGTGTAATTCTGATTCAACATGCCTTTCATATATTACTACAAGTTGACTAAAAACAGTAATACGCCTAGATGCCATGATCTAATTCGCAATTCTGTCTAGTAATTCGAATTAGCCTAATAGATCAAGTGTACCTCGCCTAGTTTACTTCTCAAAATCGGGCAATAACTCTTTTTTCTAAAATTAGTCCTTTTAAATTTGTTGTAATCTCATTAGATATTCGCGAACTTGCTTGTTTCTACATTAACATAAGTATCAGTCCTGCATATAGGCAAGCCTTAGGGCATTTTCAAAACTGACACTGGTTTGAAGCTGTTTCTGTCACTCAACATTTCTGAATCCTAATGAGCTTTTAAAAGAGATCTTAGGCAATTAATAGGTTGTGACTTCTGCATCTGAAAGTGGTTTATTCCTGCATAATCATTTAGAAATCCTGCTTTAGAACTTTGATTGCTAAAGACCTTATTTGTGGTTGAGTCGTGATGCATGTATGCTCGTTTGCGGAGGAAACTATGAGCCTTTAGTTGCTCCATTTATTTGAAAGTCCTAAATTGTTTTTCTTTGATGCGCCTTAGAATTTTGCCTTTAAGCTTTAGGGGTATGTCTAGAACTGCCTATAGGAAGAGGTCCTAACTCCCTTCGGGACTATTAAGAAGGGACGGGTAGCAGCACACAATAGGAATCGATGATCAACACTCGCTTTGCATGACCGATAAGGGGATGGGAAGGGTAGACATGGGATATGATGACTACACGCTAATGTCACATGTAGCCCCTCATTGAGGAGTGTTTACCAGACATTGCGTGGGGTGATCCCGTAGGATAAACAACCTAGGACCCCTCTTTAGCCCCTAACCTTTTCCTTGTTTAAAACTTTTCTTCATAATTTGTTCAACCTTTATTTCACTACTTGACTTGTTCAAACGTGCTACACCTATTTGATTCAATTATTTGTATGGACTAATTTATAAAATATAAGTTTGGTCGGGACCCACAGTTGTGGACCAAGAGGGGTGCCTAACATCTTCCCCTTTAAGTTATCTCGAGCCCTTACCCTAATCACTGGTAATGCAAACCAACCCAAGAGTTAATCACTGTAGGTGCGCTAACACACCATAATCCGTTATGTGGCGACTCTTCAAATACCCAACTCCCAAAAGGGAAATGAGTCATTGCACCTCATGGAATGTTGAAACACAGACCTCTCTCCACGAGGAGGGAAAAATGGGGCGCGACAATGTTTTTCCTACAGACCTGCTGAGTATGCCACTAGACAGGGATATTGATTTGTGGTGCCGGACACTCAACCCATTTCTATTCCATCGTATCGTTTGGCACCAGCGGAGCTAAAGGAGTTGAAGGAGTAGCTTTAGGAACTCCTTGATAAGGGGTTCATTCAGCCTAGTGTGTCACCTTAGGGTGCGCCTGTTCTATTTGTGGAGAAGAAGGATGGCACGATGAGGATGTGAATTGAATACAGGCAGTTGAACAAAGTAACAATCAAGAACAAGTATCTTTTGCCTTGTATCGATGATTTATTTGACCAGCTTCAGGGAGCGAGAGTGTTCTCTAAGATTGATCTCCGTTCAAGTTATCACCAATTAAAGACCAGGGACTCGGATATTCTTAAGACAACCTTCAGGACTAGATATGGTCATTATGAGTTCCTTGTTATGTCTTTTGTGCTCACCAATACCCCAAAAACGTTCATGCATTTGATGAACATCGTGTTTCGGCCTTATCTTGACTCATTCGTGATTGTTTTCATCGATGATATTCTGGTATACTCGCGTAGTTAGGAGGAGCATGTGGAGCATTTGAGAGTTGTATTGCAGAGGTTGAGGGAGGAGAAACTTTATGTAAAGTTCTCCAAATGTGAGTTTTGGCTCAGTTCAGTGGCTTTCTTAGGGCACGTGGTGTCCAGCGAGGGTATTCAGGTTGATCCGAAGAAGATAGAGGTGGTTCAGAGTTGGCCTAGACCGTCCTCAGCCACAGAGATTCGCAACTTTCTTGGTTTGGCGGGTTATTACCACCGTTTTGTTCAGGGATTTTCCTCTATAGCATCACCCTTGACCAAGTTGACTCAGAAGGGTGCTTTATTCAGGTGGTCGGATGAGTGTGAGGCGAGCTTTCAGAAGCTCAAGACTGCCTTGACCACAACTCCAGTATTGGTTTTGCCATCAGCTTCAGGTTCATATACAGTGTATTATGATGCTTCGAGAGTTGGTATTGGGTGTGTGTTGATGCATGATGGTAGAGTTATTGCTTATGCTTCTCGTCAGTTGAAGCCCCATGAGAAGAACTACCCCATTCATGATCTAGAGTTGGCTGCCATTGTTCACGCATTGAAGATCTAGAGGCATTATTTGTATGATGTGTCTTGTGAGGTGTTTACTGATCATCGTAGCCTCCAGCACTTGTTCAAACAGAAGGATCTCAATTTGAGGCAGTGGAGATGGTTGGAGCTGCTAAAGGATTATGATATTACTATCTTGTACCATCCAGGAAAGGCTAATGTGGTGGCCGATGCCTTGAGTAGGAAGGCGGTGAGTATGAGAAGTTTGGCGTATATTCTTGTTGAGGAGAGACCTCTTCTAGTTGATGTTCAGGCCTTGGCCAATCGGTTCATGAGGATGGATATTTCGTAGCCAGTTGGGTATTGGCTTATGTGATTTCTCGGTCTTCCTTATTTGATCGCATCAGAGAGCGCCAGTATGATGATCCTCATTTTCTTGTCCTGAAGGATAGAGTTCAGCATGATGATGCTAGAGATGTGACTATTGATGATGATGGGGTATTCAGGATGTAGGGCCGGATATGTGTGCCCAGTGTGGATGGGCTTCGGGAGTTGATCTTGGAGGAGGCCCACAGCTCGCGGTATTCCATCCATCCGGGTGCCACGAAGATCTATCAGGATTTGAGACAACATTATTGGTGGAGAAGGATGAAGAAGGATATTGTGGGATTTGTAGCTCGGTGTCTCAATTGTCAGCAGGTGAAATATGAGCATCAGAGACCAGGTGGCTTGCTTCAGTAGATGGATATTCCAGAGTGGAAGTGGGAGCGAATCACCATGGACTTTGTAGTTGGGCTCCCACGGACTTTGAAGAAGTTCGATGCTATTTGGGTGATTGTGGATCGGCTGACCAAGTCCGCGCACTTCATTCCTATTTGTACTACCTATTCTTCAGAGCGGTTAGCAAGGATCTATATCTGGGAGATTGTTCGTTCGCATGGTATCCCAGTTTCCATCATTTTAGATAGGGGTACTCAGTTTACATCACAATTTTGGAGAGCCGTGCAGAGAGAGTTGGGTACTCAGGTTTAATTGAGCACAACTTTTCACCCTCAGACGGACGGGCAGTCCGAGCGCACTATTCAGATATTGGAGGACATGTTGCGTGCTTGTGTCATTGATTTTGGAGGGTCATGGGATCAGTTTCTATCACTCGCAGAGTTTGCTTATAACAACAGTTATTAGTCGAGTATTCAGATGGCTCCATATGAGGCTTTGTACGGGAGGCGGTGTAGATTTCCAATTGGTTGGTTTGAGCTGGGTGAGGCTAGGCTATTGGGTACAGACTTGGTGCAGGATGCTTTAGACAAGGTGAAGGTGATTTAGGAGAGGCTTCGTACAGCGCAGTTGAGGCAAATGAGTTATGCTGACAGGAAGGTTCGGGATGTGTCCTACATGGTTGGTGAGAAGGTTCTATTGAAGGTTTCACCCATAAAGGGTGTTATGAGATTTGGGAAGAAGGGTAAATTAAGTCCTCGGTTCATTGAGCCTTTTGAGGTGCTTCGGAGGATTGGGGAGGTGGCTTATGAGCTTGCTTTGCCACCCAACTTATCAAGTGTGCACCCGGTATTTCATGTTTCTATGCTCCGAAAGTACATTGACGATCCGTCTCATGTTTTGGATTTCAGCACGATTCAGTTAGATAATGATTTGACTTATGATGTGGAGCCGGTGGCTATTTTAGAGTGTTAGGTTCGAAAGTTGAGATCAAAGTATATAGCTTCAGTGAAAATGCGGTGGAGAGGTCGGCCCGTGGAGAAGGCTACCTGGGAGATCAAGCAGGAGATACAGAGCAAATATCTTCACCTATTTGAGGCTTCAGGTATATTTCTTGACTCGTTCGAGGACGAATGTTTGTTTAAGAGGGGTAGGATGTAACGACCCAGCCGGTCGTTTCATGAGTTACCGCTCCGTTTTCCCCATTTCTGCTTCTTATTGCTCTGTTTATCTGTGTTATATGGATCGGGTTAGTCGGTTCGAATCCAGAATGGTTTTGGTAAGGTTTGAGACAATTAGTCTCTAAAGTTAGCCTTTGAGTTGGAAAATCAACTGGAAGTTGACTTGTGAGCATTCGACCTCGAAATTTGGTTTTTATGATTCGGATAGCTTCAAGAGGTGATTTGGGACTTAGGAGCGTGATCGAAATGTGTTTTGGAGGTCCGCAGTAGATTTAGGCTTAAATTGGCGAAAATGGAATTTTGGCGCTTTCCGGTTGATAGGTGAGATTTTGATATTGGGGTCGGAATGGAATTCCGAAAGTTGGAGTAGGTCTGTTGTGTCATTTGTGACGTGTGCGCAAAATTTCAGGTCATTCGGACGAGGTTTGATAGACTTTTTGATCAAAAGCGGAATTCAAAAGTTTTTTGGAACTTTAGGCCTGAATTCGATGTATTTTGTTGATTTGATGTTGTTTTAGGTGATTCAAAGTTGGGTATAAGATTGGATAGTAGTATATGGCTTGTTCGTACTTTTGGTTGAGGTCCCGGGGGCCTCGGGGTGATTTCGGATGGTTGACGGGAGATTTGGAGTTGAGATTTGTAGCTGAAGCTGCTGAACCACTATCATAATTGCACCTGCAGTTGGGGACCGCAGGTGCGGGACCGCAGAAGCGGAAGGCTAGCTGCAGATGCGGAAGTTGGCGTGAAGGGCTGAAGCGTAGGTGCGGATGATTGGTCGCACCTGCGAGACCGCATGTGCGGATGGTGAGACGCATGTGCGGAGTTTTGGTTTTAAGTGAAAACCGCAGGTGCGGTGCTTTGGCCGCAGATACGGTACCGCAAGTGCGTTGTAGGGACCATAGTTGCAAAAAGCCTGGGTCAGAAAGTATATAAGGTTTCCTTCGCGAACTTTTGGTTATTTTATCATTTTTCTCATACGGGTTTGAGCTTGAGGGAGCAAATTGAAGAGGGATTTCAAGGAAATTTCGTGAAGGTAAGGTTTTTGGACCCTAGACTTGTTTCTATGATGATTTTTAAGGTTGTATGCTTGAAATCTATGGGAAAATCAGTAGCTAATTGGGGGTCACGGCTTGAAAAAATGGAGACTTAAAATTACGGATTTGAGGGGTCATTTATGGTCGGATTTTGGTACCTTTGATATGAATGAACTCGTGGGAGGGATAAGGATTCCATTGATGTAAATTTTGTCGGATTCTAAGACGCGGGCCCGGGGGTCGGGTTTGGTCAATTTTGGGATTTGTGTTGTAATTTGATTATTTTCGCATGAGCTTCGTTCCCTTAGCATATTCTAATATTATGATTCTAATTTTGTTAGATTCGATGCGAGTTGAGGCCGAATCGAGAGGCAAGGGCATTGTGGAATAGTAATTCATCCGATTTAAGGTAAGTAACCATTGTATATCTGGACCTGAGGGTATGAAACCCCGATTTTTCATATTGTTTTGATAAATGAGGTGACGCACATGCTAGGTGACGAGAGTGTGGGCGTGCACCGGTAGGGATTGTGACTTGGTCCGTCCCGTAGCGACTATTAAGCCGCGTATTTGATTTGAAATCTTATGATATTCCGTATTTTAGAGATTGATACTATATTTTGGGTTGTATGCCATGTTTGGGGCCTTGTGCCGACCTGTTGAGATCTTTAGGGGTATTTTTACTATTTTCCTCACTCTATTTGTTTTGAAAGCATATCCTCAGTCATGTTTTACCTGTTTATTGTGTTTAAAACCGATTTTACACTCCATTTCTATATATGAAACTGTTTGGGCTGAGTTCCTTGATTTTACTGATATGCTCGAGTGGCCGTGAGGTTAATGACTGAGAGAGGTTTAGGACCGATTGGTGAGGATTATATATCTATTATGGATCGGGCTGCACGCCGCAGTGAAATTATATATACATATGGATCGGGCTGCACGCCGCAACGATATATATTGGATCGGGTTGTGCCCAACAACGATATGATGCTTGGGCTGTAGGAGCCCCTCCGGAGTCTGTATACCCCTAGTGAGCGTAGTTGACTATAAACTATGGATCGGGGTGCATGCCATAACGGTTATTATGATTACTATTTTTATGAGATATTATTGAGCCGGAGTGCTGAGTGTGAGTAAGATGTGACTAGAGCTGAGTCACGAGTGACTGAGAGGCTTGCCCGAGAGGCTATACTGTGAGTGATACCTTGCCCGAGGGGCCCGTTTATAACATTTTTGCTGTTTTCACTCTTCTTTTATACTGAGCCTCTATTGAAAGCTATTGAATAAATGATTTCAGGTATATCAATTGAAACTGAAGTTTTTACGAAGTAACTGGCTATTAAACTGTTGAATTTGACTTGATAATCTGTTGAACACTTTTATATGATTTTAAACTGCTCATCACTGCACTCAGACCTTATTTACTTTAGTTACTTACCGAGTTGGCGTACTCACGTTACTCCCTGCACCTTGTGTGTAGATCCATGTGCCCGAGCAGCAGAGTGAGGATTATCAGCACTCTCAGAGCTTACCGTAGGCTGCAAGGTAGTTGCACGACGTTCGCAACCCTGCTTTCCTCCTTCCTATCTTAGTTTTATGCTATTTATAGACTTATGATGTATTATTCAGTCAGTTTGGGATGTATTTAGAGGCTCTTGACTTGTGACACTGGATTGTTGGGCTGTGTTGGTATACTTCGTATTGTCTTCCGCACATTTCAGTTGATTTATATATTTTTTATGAGAATTTGAGACTTAATCAGTTCTAGAAAATAGTTTTATGAAAAGAATTTACTGTGGTTACTTGTTGGGTTGGCTTGCCTAATACTGTGATAGGTGCCATCACGACCGGGGAATTTGGGGTCGTGACATATCTTTTGCTACCAAAATCAAATTTTTATGGCACTTGATTGGGACATTCTTTCATAGCAAGAACTATCCTTTTGTGACCTTTTAGAAATATGTACAAAATAACAGACAAACACTAACAGTAATCTATAGAATAATATATAATTTTTAATTTCCATAAATTAAGAAATATGATAAAATTAGAGAAGAACAACAGTAATTTAATCAAA
The DNA here is from genome assembly GCF_000715075.1 of Nicotiana tabacum. Classification (NCBI taxonomy): domain Eukaryota; kingdom Viridiplantae; phylum Streptophyta; class Magnoliopsida; order Solanales; family Solanaceae; genus Nicotiana; species Nicotiana tabacum. The sequence continues at coordinate 76,779,231 of NC_134087.1, forward strand.
ACAATGGATGCTCAAAATCATATTTAAAGTGAGTGGTATTTAATTCTAACAATAGTAAAACATGTACAAGTTTAGGACTAAATAAGAGATCGGCCACTTTAATCTTCATAAATTGTTAGAATTTTATAGTTAATTATAGAAACTCTATTCACTTTTTCGTTCTTTATGTAGCAGTTAATTAGAATCGTTCAAGTTTCCATGTTTACCTAACTAACGTTAGGCAAGTTTTTTAAGTTTTCTATTTCTCTTTTTGTTAGAATAAGAAAATCTTTTAATTAATTTTAAAGGCCTTAACCTAATGTAAATAAGGAAAAATTTAATAAACTAAATTTTATTTGACTTTAATGTCCTAAATATTTGGAGAAGCGCTAAATGACAAGATTATCCGATGTAAAACCGTGTTTTAAAGGGTAAAAAAATGCGAGCGACATTTCGTTAAGGGCTTTCGTGCTTTTAATATAATATACTGGTCTTTATGTTCATGCTTTGCACGAATATATCTTGCGTTATAAATTATAAAATACGTAACATCCAGTTTCATAAAGTGATTATTTTTTAGGAATACATACAAAGTACAAAAAGCAATTCTTAAATAATAGTAATAGTAGTAGGTTAGACAGATGAGAATAATAGTAGTAGCAATAATAATAATAGGGAAAATATATGCAAGATTTAGTTGAATTTGGACTCAAATATTAGGCAAAGGTATTGAATATTACAGTGTCATTCAGCATAGATTTACTTCAGTATTAGAAAATCAACTTTGTAGACTTGTTAGGCTACGTTGAACATATCCCAAAAGAATTTGACTCAAAATCAACTTTGTATATTGTAGTTTAAATCAAAATAGTGTTCTAGCCTTAGGTGATTTATAATTATATTCTTAAATAATACGGATATTTAAGGGTATAAAAGTCAATCAATATTTGAAAGATATTTTAGTCGTTCAATATTTAGCATAAATTATAGATATAGATAGATTATATGTAATTAATGTATAATCTATGTATTGCAAACAATGAAACTGGTCTGCTATTTGTCCCAATAGAATAAAGGGACACAAATACACAATTACCTTTATCATGAGAATAATCTATTGGGCTCAGAACAGGAAAATCTCAAACTTGGGCCCTATATTCACAAGCCTTAAAACTACAGGCCCACCAAGACGTCGTTCTTCTAAAACCCTAGCGATTTCACCAGTTATTGTTGTATGGTTATATAGGAGAAAACTCCCTTCATTACCGCCGTCGACGCATTTGCCTCTTCCTATAATTTCCGACTACATTTCTCCAGGCCAGAGCCAACCATGGTTGCTGCAAAGAAAACCGTAAGAATCTCTTGATATATCTATATTTTTTTTGTATGTGTGTGTGATTTGGTTGATCTGAGAAGCATTTTTTTTTCATGTATTGTTAATTGCAGAAGAAGACTCATGAGAGTATTAACAACAGGCTGGCTCTGGTAATGAAGAGCGGCAAATACACATTGGGATACAAGACTGTTCTCAAAACTCTTAGAAACTCCAAAGGTACACTTAGTCAACTCTCTATGCTCTTATTTTAGGCAAAAATGTGTTTTGTTTTTGTTAAGGTGGTTAAAAGCATGATCGGCAGCTGAATATTGTGCATTTTGGAACTAGTTGAGTACAAGTAGATTACTTATTCTGTACTGTAGATTAGTAAATTGCATTGTTGAAATATTACCTCTGTCCAAAAGAGAATGACACGTTAGAAATACGAGAATACATCTAATTTTAGTATCATATTATCCTCGATTGAGGTCCAGATTGGTCGCTTTTGTGTTGGTGGTAGTGTTGAACTAGCTTCAATTAAGATAATACTAGCTAAAACATTTAAGGAAAAGTCACTGTTTTGGTATTGTCGGTACTGGATTCATAGTAGGCTTGGCTGATTCTGTCCCCGGCATACTTAGTGTGTGTGTGTTTGAAATTAGGGAACTTAAAAGATGAAGAAAGATTCAGAGGAAGGCCACTGCATTTACTTTTTAGTCATTTGCTTTTATTCGTGAGAGGCATTTGTTTTGGAGAAGGGTTGCTATGAGTTTTATAGGGAAAGGATCTTAAGTTACTGGATATGGATTTTGACTGTTAAGAGAGGGAGTTAATTTGCCTGTGATGTAACTGGGTTGTACATTCTGGTTTTCATATTGCAGGCAAACTCGTCATCATTGCCAACAACTGCCCTCCTCTCAGGAAGTCTGAGATAGAGTACTATGCTATGTTGGCGAAGATTGGAGTCCACCACTACAATGGAAGTGAGTTTTCTTGTCTATGTGCTCTTAGATGTCTAAATGCTGCCTTTAATGCCTCCTTCGGTCCTCCTCTGTATGGGTGTTATGAAGTAATTTGCTTCTGTTTGTATGTTTCCATGTTAATTAGAAGTGTCATTTTATTTAGAGTTTTGGTTGAATGTCTCTTATGTTTGTTCAAGTCATGGAAAATGTTCATATTTTCTTTTTAACAGTGGTCAGCTTATCAAAGGCCTTTATAATGTTATCATATTTGGAATGCATACGTGATACGTCTTTAGTTTTGTTGTTGGATTGATTGAATGGTATTATGTCTAAGATTGAAAAATCAGGAGATGGAATGCAACAAAAAGAAAAAAAACCTTGCTAGATGAGATGGGTTATGGGTAAATGTGAGTTTGTTGGGTATAAGATTAACTAACCAATCTATAAATCAAAATAGTGTCTGGAATATTGCTCTTCTTTAAGCTTAGTGTCATGCATATGAGTATCTGTGTTTTCTTTGGTGACTTCTCGTCTTACATGTGTTGTTTTATTCTTATAGCATGAAATTCAAATCGATTAAAGAAGAATAATAATAGAAACTGAGTTTCTTTCCAGGTTTCATATAGGGCTAACACCTCTCTCAATAGAAAACTGCAATTGTTTGTGGAGCATTCTTAGCATATTGTTCCTTGAATAACTTTAGTTACCCTAGCTCTTGATTGTGGTCACTATATTTGCTTCAAGTTCTTTAGATTGGTATTGTTGCTACGGTCATTTCTTGTAGATTTATGGTTCTTCCCCTAAATATCTCTTCTTGTTTCAGACAACGTAGATTTGGGGACTGCATGTGGTAAGTATTTCAGAGTCTGTTGCCTCAGCATCATTGATCCAGGTATTCTTACCCTCTTGATTGTTCAATTAGTGTTGGTTAAACATGGATTTTTGTTTTGACGTTTAAAGTACTTTCTGTTTCTCCCACTCAGGCGATTCTGATATCATTAAGAGCATGCCTGGTGACCAGTGAGATAGCAGCTGATGTTAGATCGCTCCATTGGACACTGCTCAATCTTAGTGGAACTTTGCCGTTTTTCCTTATTGAGAAAAATATCTGGTGTAGATGAGTTTTGCTACTGTGGTGATGTTAAAGGAAGTTTTGATGGTATTTGGAATCTTAACGACATCAATTTTTTTTCCTGGAGTTTTGAATCTTCTAATTGACTATCATTTGTTGCTTAAGTTCTGCATGCTGCACTATCAAATTTCTGAGCTATTTCTTTGAGCTACAAACACATACCTTCAGTAACAATTCTAACCTGGTTGGTTCCCCTGCTAGGACCTAAAGAAAGAACAAACTCTTCTGAGCCATTACAATACTGCCTATATTGTATTTGAGGATGTTATATCTTGGTTGTCGCACAGAACCAATATGGCCAATCCAGGGATTTTTTGGTGGTAGTAAAAGGAATATCTCATCGTTAATTGATACTGATCTTTACATTGTAGTGGATGTTTAGTTTTCTTCCCGTCAATATGGAAGTTTAGATGTTGAAATGCTGTTTAAATGGAAAGGCACCACTTTGTGCTTCTATTGGGTTGGTGTAAACATTGGATCTTTTTATTGGTCTGAGGTAAACATCGGGTGTTAACGATGTAAAATATTCCGAAGTGTGAAAATATTTAAGAAAACTTTAACCTTAAACATTTTCATCTCAAATCTTAAAGTATCTCAATAAGTGGGGAGTACATAAGCTCATTTGACCTAAACTATCCAGTTTTGTGGATCGGCTCGGGAGAACAGCTACGCCATAATATCATATGATGTGGCATATGTTACCTGGGGTCTCGACTTGATTGGATGAGCCATCTCACCATAACTATATATTGATAGTTTTGACCCACCACTTTGCAAAAGCTTCATTTAGCAAACACTTGTTTTGTCGAAATTTTATGCTAGATATGTAGTAAGAAAAATGAAAATATTAAGGATAAATATAAAAATGATACTACTTATCATTATAGTAATTTATTTATTTATCTACTCCTTGACACCACTTATGAAATATCTCGAGTGCGCCATTATTTACCACCATGGCACTAAAGCCATTTGATTCACTCGATGAAGTGGAACTTTCCATTTCTTTTAGAGCTGGACCTTTCTATTACTACAGAAAGAAGTTAAACGTGTTGTGTTTTATCTGTGGAAAAGTAGTCAGTCCATTATTTGATAATCCCTTTAACTCAGTCCAAGATTTAACCAACGCGTTGGCTATTACCCGATGGGTCAAATTAGTGTAATCTGACGAGTTAAAATTCGGAGAAGTTAAAAAATAGCCAGATTTACAAGTGGTCATTCAAAAATAGCCACAATTCAAAAGTAATCGAAATTTAGCCACTTTTGATGCAAAGATAAACCTGAACGAAACCACTGTTCAAAATTCGGAAAAATACTCCAGTATATTATACTGAAGTTCCAGCATAAGTATACTTCATACACAAGTGCACCGATCTCCAGTATATTATGCTGGAACTTTCCGTGTTGCAACAAAATAGTGACTATTTTTCAATGACTTTACAAACGCTGGCTATTTTTGAATGACCAGTCTGAAAACTGGCTAGCCCGTGCTATTTTTACGTTAAAATTCAACGAAATTTAACGTGTTAGTTTTTGCTGTTTTTGCTTTAAAATCACAAAAATCTACGAATTTTGATGGGAAAATGGAGTTTCACGCACAACCTTGGTCCTGTTTTGCTTAAAAGACCCTAAAAATATGTAATTTCGGGCTGCAAAATGAAGTATTGCGCTAAAGCATATTCTATTTTGACAAAAAGTCCTAAAAATTTCACTGTAACTGGACTTAAAAGAGTTTTTTTTTCACAACTATTTACATTCGAAAGTTGAAAAAATATATAAAAATTGTATAATTTTTGTATATCACATACATAATGTATATATATATTTAAAAAATATATATTTTTCTGCTATTATTTTGAGAGCAGTTATACAGTGTGGCATTTTTCCTACTTAATATGGGAGTTGCAAAGTGGTAGAATTCACACAATTAATATAGCTACATATTAGCAAAAATGAATTAAGTTAAAATATTTGGAATAATTGTCAATTCCAAATTTAGCATTACCTATATTACTCCGTTCATCCTAATTTGTGTAGCACACTTTCCTTTTTATCTGTCCCAAAATGAATGTCACTATTCTATATTTAGAAACAAGTTAACTTTAAAATTTCTCTTTTATCCCTAATGAAATGATTTATAGCCACACAAATATCTTAAAATTTATTTTAGACTATAAGCTTTAAAAGTCTTTCTATTATTTTTAGACTTCTTGTCTAATTAAAACGGAGGGAGTACCATATCAGGAAAAGAGCCTCCCTGTGACACAAAGTCTGCGTGGTTGATAACTCCCAAAATTAAAAGAACTAGACATTTATGAAAATATGAGTAGATTAATTAATTATCTGGATAGACACTTCCAAAAATAGCATATTAGGAAAATTTTCGAAATTAATTAGCATATGGTATGTGTAGAACTTAATATTTGATTTCCAAGTTATTATGTTCTTTATTTATGGTAAGAATGTTACACCATTTGTATTTCCATATTATAACAATTCTGCTTTTGCATGAATTGTCATAACAAGTTATTTTAGGAGACAACTTGTAATTTTAGGAGACAAATGACGAAGTGGTCCAAAAATTAAGAATAATCTTACCTTCTAAATGCTCTTGGGCATTTGCATCTATACACGCTTTTTGTGTCACATTTTAACTTGTGCTCGCTTTGCAAAACAAATTGCAAGCGTACCCGCTTTTTCGCATAACTTCAGCATACAGGGCTGAAGTAGCAAATGCAATCACGCAAAACTTCAGCATTCTAGTAGCGGGACCTGAAGTTCAGCTCTAGAGCTGAAGTTTTTGTGTTGTAACTGAGAAACTTCAGCTCAAGTTTTTTTACCACCTATTAATATTACATACTAGAGCTGAAGTTTTTTTACCACCTGTTAATATTACATACTAGAGCTGAAGTTTCCAATTACAACACAAAAACTTCAGCTCTAGAGCTGAAGTTTTTTTACCACCTATTAATATTACATACTAGAGCTGAAGTTTTTTTTACCATCTATTAATATTACATACTAGAGCTGAAGTTTTTTTACCACCTATTAATATTACATACTAGAGCTGAAGTTTCCAGTTACAACACAAAAACTTCAGCTCTAGAGCTAAAGTTTTTGTCTTTGTAACAGGGAAACTTCAGCTATAGAGTGTTCAATATAGCAACATGCATAGCATTTTGTCCATTTCTGTTAAGCATTTCTGAGCAATATGGGCAGTGCTTTAATAGCTCATTTTGACGAATGAAAAGACTGACTAAGTCTGAAATAGAATTTTCAAACAAGCAAACATCCTTTGAACGCAAGTTCTAAGAAATAGTAGAGAAATTCCTCATCTGACTTAGTCTTTAATTGGAATATGGCTTTCCAATATTCACCAGAAAACTTCCTTAAGAATATATTGCATCCATGCTATAAATATCCACTCATTAACTCGATCTACAATAAGCACAACATCTGGCTTTTGAAGGGTACCGAAGTTTAATGGATGGTGACAAAGGAGTGATCACACTTGATAGTCTAAAGAAGAACTCTGTGTTACTGGGGTTGCAAGATAGAAAATAGCAGCAGAAGAAAGAAGAAGAAGAAGAAGAAAAAGAAAATGAAGGAGGAGAAGGAGGAGGAGAAAGAGAGTTGAAGTTATTTAAAAAGTGGGTACAAATTAAAAGTTTTTTAGAAAATGGGTATAGGTTAAATGGGAGCGACCAAATAGGCGCCCCGTGCAATTTTTTGATAATATATACAAGGAATAGACTATCATACATTTATTTTGCAAGAGTTATATAGCAAATCATGTCTGGTCTTTCTTTGGTCAGAGTTGTGGCATTGAGATTATGCAAAGGGGATATTTGACAAGTAGTCATGTCTTGAGATCAAAAATAATAAGGCGTCGTGCGGAAGCTAACAAAACAAACCTTAAAAATAATAAATTAATGATAAAACAAAAAATATACTATAAGAAAATATTATAATGAGGTTTGGTCAATTGACTTACATATGAGAAAACAAATATAAGAGAAAATATAAACTATTGAGAGAATGATTTTCCCATAAAAAAATTGTTTTAAGGTGAAATACAAAAACGACCCCTTTATGTTGTCCTCAACGAACATACAAACATCTCAATTGACCCCATTACCAATTAAACACTCCAAGTAACTGTTAAGTGTATCAAATAAACACTCAAGTGCAGTAGACCACATGCGTGAATTACACTTACCAATGATGTATTAAAATGAACCAATTAAAGGACAACAAGTGTAATTTATCATAATTAAAACAAAAACAATCATCTTACCCCCTTCCCCACACTCGGCGAGTTCTAGTATAGCAATAATGGAGTCTCACCGGACTGACCAAAAAATTGAATTGACAGACAACTCCTATAATCCAAGTACTACACGAGCGAAAGCTTTCTAATCTCATCAATGCCCAAAGATGATTACCAAATTTGTTTGGTGGATATATGGATGCTCATTATCAGAGCAACTACATATACATTAGACTCCATGAATATCAGAGATTTAAAGCATTAAAGCAGTAGCACATACAACTACAATAGCAGATCCGGCGACAACGACTCTATTCAAGAAAGCAGAATTAGGAGACTTGGTAGGAGAACAGCCAGGAGCGGTGGCGATGAATGGAGGGGAAGCACCGAAAGAAAGAGATGATACCAGAGTATTGATAGTTGGTGGAGCTAGTGGAGATAGATTGAAGATTTGTCTTTGGTATGCTTTTTTGTATGTGGTGGAGGCGGCTAAAGTAGTGGTGAAGGACATGAGGAGGTGGACGGAGTTCTTATGGTGGTGGCAGTAACAGTGATGGAGATGGTAGCGGGTGTTTGAGGTTGAAAGGAGACATAAACACAAAATTTGAAGTACCAATTTTTCCTGTATTGGCTTGCTATATGGGCTGCCATGGTAATTGTTTGAAGGTGAAAATTTTGGAGGAGGAGAACGGTGAAATGAAAGTAAGTGGGGACCACATAAAGTAAAATTAATTTTTTTTAAATAAAAACTTAGATTTTAAGGGTTTCACGCGCTCATATGTGATTATAAAGCACACACTTTACCATGCAAGCACGAGGGGTTCACGAGGTCGTACTTCAGTCTAAAATAAAGTGTGTAATTGATAATTTGGTCAATTGAGGTGTTTGTCTCATCGTTGATGACAACATAAAGGGGCCATTTATATATTTCGCCTTGTTTTAATGACTACATTATGGATAATATTGGGTGAATTCAAAAATAGCCAGATTTACAAGCGGTAATTGAAAAATAATCACAATTTCAAAAGTAATCAAAATTTAGCCATTTTTTATGTAAAGATAAATCTGAATGAAAACACTGTTCAAAATCCAGAAAATATTCCAGCATAATATACTGGAGTTCCAGCATAATATGCTGGAAGTTCATACACAGGTACACCAATGTTATGCTGGAACTTTCTGTTTTGCAGCAAAATAGTGGCTATTTTTTAATGACTTTGCAAACACTAGCTATTTCTCAATTACCAATCTGAAAACTAGCTAGCCCATTATTTTCACTGATATTGTGTTGTTGTGTATAAAGGAGAGATCCTTAATTTATAGATGCCACAATCTTTTCTCCAAAAATGGGACATGTCAAATATAGAATAGACATGTATTTTTCGTTTAAGAAAAATAAAATCAATTATGGTAAACTTCAAGAAAAGATATCAAATATGGAAAGAAAATCAGGGCAAAATCTTAACAATGTCATGGTGGTTACTTAAAGCAAAAATAATGTTCATATTGCTCTCTTGAGATGCATTCCTTCAATTATTTGTTGGAAAATCTGAAAAAGTAGGTATGCAACTAGGTTTGAGAATTTATATGTATGTATGTGATGGCTATCATTATGCAGGCTTGCAGGATCATAACTATGCTATTAAATACTCGATTTTCTACTATCAAATTGCCTTTGGCATGGAAAGGCTCTTATGTTATATAATTGATTCGGCACAACCAGTAATTACCGGTCAAAGGATAATATGGAGGAAATCAAAAAATTGAAGGCGAAAACTAAACATTGATGGTTGTTATAAAGGAAATCTCAGAAGTATAGGAGGTGTAGGTGTCGTTAGAGATTACATGGGTTGTTTCATCTTGGCTAATGTGGAGTTCTATGCCAATGTAGCAACAATATGATTGAGACTAGAGCATAGCTATAAGGGTTGAAAATATGCATCGATAGAGGTTTTTTGTCTGTTATTGTGGAAGCTGATTCCATGTTGATTATGAACATGATTAACAACAGAATAAAGGCACCTTGGCAAATTAGATGTATTGTGGATCATATTACTCTATCAAAGATAATTTTATTTTTGTTCACACTTATATAAAATATAATATAGTTGCTGATCTATCGGTAGAATTCGAAGTAAGGAGCACAAGATGATCCTAGTTCTCTACTGAATTTGATGAAATCACATTGAAAATGGATTGAGATAACATCCCAAAATTCAGATTCAAATTAAGGAAAAACCATTATATTATTAATGATGAATACAATATATGGGTATGCACACTATAAAGTGTGGCTAACTTTTTGTATGGCATCACAATATAGATATCAAATGTACATAAGGATGATTACTAGCATTCTTTATAAGGTTTTGAAGGATATGGTCTATTTTCTGTTAGTTCGGTGCACCACTCAGACAAATGTATAAGAAGGTGGTTCTTATATCTGCTCATTCGATAAACAACTAAAATTATAAAGTGCGGAACTAAATACACAAGGGATTTTTAATGCCATGTGGAAGCTTACATATGAAATAGAGTAGCACTTGTGAAAAGGTTCTAGAGAAATATAGAGGTTTTCCTAAGAAGACTCTAGAAACCTATGAATTTGCTAGGAAAATCCCTGGAAGATTCTAGTTATGTAGAGAATTCTAGAGAAGGGACTTACTTGAAAATATTAAGGACTTGTGTAACAATTAATATTTACACACTAGACCTTAGGAGACTAGTATATAAAGGAGGGGGGGGGGGGGAGAGGGGAGGGCATTCATTTGTAAATTCACCAAGCAAAATAATCAAGTTCTCTCTAATACAAAAGCTTCTTTGGCAATTCTCCTGTGTTCTAACAATCCTTAGCGATCTTTAGTGTAGTAAGGTTGACTTGGCATAGCGAGAACGTGAGCAAGTTGTGCAAGATCGTGAGCGGGTTGTCAAGTGCCACACGTGTGCCTAGTTAAAAACTAAGGACGTGACAATGGGAAAGGCATAACAGAGGTATACAAGGGTAATGGCAAGGGGCCATCATATGATGAACAAGGGTCCAACAGAAACGGCAAGGGACCGGAAAACAATAGAGCGTACGTGCCTAAGGGAGGGTGCTACTTCTGTAAATGATCACATCGGGCAAGTGAATGCCCAAAGTTGGGGAAACTTGCAACAATGATCGGGAACTTTGCCACACAAGGGTGACACGGGAGGGACCGCCTGTATTGGAGGGATGCGCTTGGAATCTAAGCCGAAAGTAGGGGATTCCAAAGCCTATCTTGGCACCATGCAAATGGAGCATAGTGGTAGCAAGAAAGGTTGGGCGGACATAGTTGAAGGGAATGATAAGTTACAAAGTGATGGCACGCTATCGGACTTAGACGATGCACCAAGCAGATGGGTCAAGTTTGCTCGCAAGGAGGGAATCACGGAGGGCAGCCAAATAGGAAGTGAAAGCATAAACCCGATGCTTGAGAAGCTTCTAGACTTGGTTGAGTTATGGGGAGATTCAGGCCAAGAGCAAGGAGAGGCACCTGATGGGTGGAGGATCGAGGCAATCATTGCTAGCCATCCAAAGTACAAACGGCGTAAGAAGAAATGTGACCAGTACCTTGTGAAATGGGAAGACGAACCGCTCCATAGAGCATCATGGCTAATGGACAAAGATCTCCGGCGATGCCAAGGCGAGGTGCGCGCGTACGTGTCAATGCTGGGGAGAGTGTCATGGCCCGCTATATCATTATACCACGTAGGTGCCATTTGGCATATATTAATGCCATGTGGAAGCTTACATATGAAATAAAGTAACACTTGTAAGAAGGTTCTAGAGAAATATAGAGGTTTTCCTAAGAAGACTCTAGAAACCTATGGATTTGCTAGGAAAGTCCCTGAAAGATTCTAGTTATGTAGAGAATTCTAGAGAACAGACTTACTTGTAAATATTAAGGACTTGTGTAACAATTAATATTTACACACTAGACCCTAAGAGACTAGTATATAAGGGGGGCATTCATTTGTAAATTCACTAAGCAAAACAATCAATTTCTCTCTAATACAAAAACTTCTTTGGCAATTCTCTTGTGTTCTAACATTCCTCTAGCGATCTTTAGTGTAGTAAGGTTGACTTGGCATAGCGAGAACGTGAGCAAGTTGTGCAAGATCGTGAGCAGATTGTCAAGTGCCACATGTGTACTTAGTTAAAGACTAAAGATGTGGCACTATGGTCTATTTTCTGTTAGTTCGGTGCACCACTCAGACAGATGTATAAAAAGTTGGTTCTTATATCTGCTCCTTCGATAAACAACTGAAATAATAAAGTGCGGAACTAAATACACAAGAGATTTTTATGTGAAAACCCCTCTTGTTCAAGAAAGTAAAAATTACGACCCACCTCTGGAATTTCTCACAAAATTTCACTGAAACAACGTTGTTTCAGGTTACAAAACTATTATAACCTAAGAGACTAAATCCTAGCCACTTAACGCCTACAACCACTCTAATTGTAGCAAAACACTCGAGCTAACTCTAGCCTAAGACTTGAATTCTCACACACAGAATAAACCTCTCGGAATACTTCTTGTATAAGCAAATAAGATTACAACTCAATAAGCATAATACAATGAACTAGACTAGACACAATGAATTTGACACTATATCAAGGAATGGGTTCTCTAGTCTGGTTTTTCTGCATATTTCAACCTTCAATATACACTTCAAAATACTTAAACTTGTTTTTTCTTATTTTTCTTCTCAAATTACTCTGAAGAAATAATAGATGTGCATATCTGTAATAAAGTAAACTTGAACTGTATTTAGGTAACATGTTAGTAGCATAAAGAGTCCAAATTATAAAAGAAAACGAATACAGTAAGAAGCGTACTTCATAAAGAACTTACCATATATGACCACACTTCTTATTTGTTTCCTACTCTAATTATAATTCTTTTTTCAGCAAGAAACATATTTAATTTCCATCAATTTCGACCAGGATATGTCCCTTAAATGTCTCCTAACCTTAGCGAATAAAGGAAGTGTAAGGAAAATATATTTCTTTCCTTAAAAAGACTCTAATTATGATTCTATTTCCTCACAAACTTGGTTTCTAAGTCAACAATAAGGATTTTGAAGATTCTCTGTTATTTGGGCGGCTGCTAGATCATTTATCACGAAATAAAACTGTTAAGTGTGCGAACAAAGTCCCACATTGGTAGCTGAAAAGATTGAGGGTCTACATATAAGGTGTATGGATCTCTTAATGGTGTGAGGCCTTTTGGGAAAAACCGTACGGGCTTGGCCCAAAGCGGACAATATTACACCATGTTAAGAGTGTATTTGGGCTAGTTTAGCCCAACAACTGGTATCAGAGCCCAAGTTCAGCGGAAAGAGTATAAAGATGGCGAAGTGATGGTGCAGGGCAATGCACACACAAGAAGAAGCTAGTTGCGGGCTTCGGTTGCCATAATACTCTAACAATATGGGTGGCACTCAGTGAATCTCGAAAATTGACCTGTGAATCGTGGTACTGGGCCACGTGGAACTTAGTTCGAGGGGAAAATTGTTGGGTATGCGAACAAAGTCCCACATTGGTAGCTGAAAAGATTGGGAGTCTACATATAAGGTGTAGGGATCTCTTAATGGCGTAAGGCCTTTTGGAAAAAATCGTGCGGGCTTGGTCCAAAACAGAGAATATCACACCATGTTAAGAGTGTATTTGGGCTAGTTTAGCCCAACAAAAACAATATCTCACGCAAAAGTTAATTCTATTCCCATTAAGATTAAGTGCCAACAGGATGAGCTCCTTCTCCTTCACAAGCTTCGACCAATCTAATATATCTGCAATATTTATTAATGGCTGAATACATACAGAGACACTTAAAGTTGGCACGATTTTTCATTTAGACACCTGAACTTAGGGGTGTTCCTAATGAGCACGTACATTACATAAACTTCGTTCCAATTAAGCACTTCTTGCTGAGTTGGCACATAGAGTGAGTTTCACCCAATATAGGCGCGTGAAGAGCCCATAAAACAGATTTTTTTTTTTATCTTTTTTATTTCCTTCTTCTTCTTCTTCTTCTTCTTCTTCTTTATGTCCACTACCATTTCCACCATTGCCTCCTCCACTTTCACCATTGTTGTGCCTCCACCATTGATTTAGCTAGAAAGTTTGAACCAACCCTTCTTCTTCATTTCAAATCGAAACACCATTCAGTTTTCGGTGGATAGAGAGACGGCCGTGAAGATCGACACCGTCCGCAATGTCGAAGCGAGGACGATGAGGTTCCGTTGGGAACAAGTTCAGAATGTCACTGGGTCTGCCGGTGGCGGCGATGGTGAACTGCGCCGATAAATGGTTGCTAAGTAGTTAACAGTTCTTGTTTTGTTGGTTTTTCATCAAGTTTTTGAATATCCAAGGGCTTTGTCTTAGTAAGAATTATTGCTCAGATTTTTGCAGTACTAAATGGTTTTCACCCATCAAAGAAATCGAATGGTTTAAAAAAAAAATCGAAACACCATTAATGGGATCTTTATAAAGCTTGATGGTTTAAAATGGGTGACTTGATTTGATGAAAAATTGAGAAATTAATATTGGGGTTGTCTTCGAGTCTTGGTAGGGAATCTTTAGTTGAAGTTATAACAAATTTGGAGGAGTTTCTCTTGAAATTTTGGATTAAAATCGTGGTTGGAACAAGAATAGACATGAAGATAGTGAAGAACACCAAGAACAATGATTTTAAGAATGTCCTTTTTTTTGTCTTTTCTTTTGTTAATGATGTGTCATTTTCTGATTGGGTATAAATTAAGTTTTTTTTCTTTTTAAGAATGTTATTTTATTTTGTTTACTAAATAGATTTTAAAATGGTTTTTTCTTTTTTTTTATTTATTTTAACTCAAAATGATATATATCCTTTTTTTTATTTGTCATTCGTCACGTAAGCCGCAAGTGTATTGCACACACTTTGTAAGTTTGGCTAATTGTCAAAAAAGTGCCTAATTGGAACAAGTTTAGTGTAGCATAAATGCTCAATAGGAACAACCTTCATTTTAGGTGTCTAAATAAAAAATGATGCCAACTTTAAGTGTCTCTTTCGTGTATTAATCATCAAAATCAAAATTCACCAATTTCCAACATATCCCCTTTCGTGTATTAATTCTGTTTGATAATATATGAATTGAGGTCGTCATGTGACCCTTAAGACCCACCAGAGATGGACTTTTGCTTTAAAGAAAAGTTGTTTTAGGAGACTGCTGATAGCATTGATTTGGTTAGCTGAATTAAAAATGCATGCGCTGAATGCCAATTTAAACTAAAAATGCACTCTCCAGTCTCCATTAAATTTTGATTCTCTCTTTTGTTTTCTATTTGATGTCAATGATTTTGACGACTTGATATACGTTTGTTTTAAATTTTTTCTTTATATATTTATTGTTATTGATAGACGGCCTGTGAGCTTGAACTTAAAAAAGGATTTCATATTGACTTACGTTATAAGCTTTTGTAAAATTGTTTAATCACTATATTCCGTAACCAAAAAGGTGGTTAAACATTCCTTCTCTTGTGATTTAGTCAAGGTTATTTTGCATCATGTTTTATTTTATACTAAATGTTGGTAACTATTAACATCTCTTTTTAATGTTTTCTTTTATGTGAGTTTTTTCGTTTAACCATTCCATGTGAGTTTTCAACTAATTTCAATATTTGAAGTCTATTAACACAACTAATTTCGATTAATAAGCTTTTACTAAGAGAGCTCACTATTGCTACTAATTTCTGTTTGGGGTGTAGAAGGTTTCTATTGTAGGGACTTACAACTCCAAATATTTGATTAAGGGTTAGTTGGTTGTAATATTGTAGCAATTAATGCAACATAATAACAACAACAACAAAGTGTGTATACAAATTTTATTCTTACGTGGAGGTAATATATTATTTTTTATAGATTTCCGGCTCAACAAAAGCATAATCACAATATAGTTGAACAGAAATACAGTAACGTAGAACCCATGGAAAAAGAAAAAGAAGCAATAACAACATCATGATAATAAAAAAACCGAAGCAAAAGGACAACATACAGTAAATGTAAGAAAATTCATGAATAATAATGGTACTACAAGTATGAAAAGGAAAATCCCGACTATCTAGAAACCTTTTACCCTAATTATTAAATTCATATTCTACTATCAAGTGTTATGTTCTCACTAAAGTGTATAGGTACAGCGTCTTGTTTATCACCTCTCCCCAATTATAGCTTACTTTTAGCTCTCCTCACTCCTCAGGCCTACCATGGCCAACATAAATTTTGTAAATTTTTTTGGTTGGATGTATAAGAAAAAAATAATAAAGTTAAAAAATACTATATTAAATTATATGTGAAACTATGAATTATTTTATCCAAAATAGAATATGAGAAAACAATAAAGTATTAGCGATTTAAAGACGAAGCTTCAAATCCATCTCTTCCTTTTTCAGCTCTCTCTTACGACTGTATATATGTATGTCCGTCACTTCGCTTGAAGCTTAAAACCAATGGCAATAACTCAAAACCCTTCCCAAACGCAGAATATGATCTTCGATTGCTCCTCAATGGAGAATCCAAAAATGGGAGATGAATCTGCTGATTATTTCAAAATATGTCGGTTTTTGAGTTTTGGCAATTCAGGTAATTACAGCTCGGCATATTTTAGATTTTTGTGGTATTACAATAAATGTTTAAAATTTCAGATTACGGTAATCTTGACCATTTTTTAATTTTCTTAAATACTGATGAAATGCCTCCTTAGAAAAATTTCTAACCATTATCAAGTAATTTTTAGATTCATTGTAAGTTTCAAATCCCAGGTGTGCAAAATCATCTCTTTGCCCAGCATTTATAAGATTTCTTCTCAATTTTTTTTTTTGATTATATGTGTGTGTGTGTGTCTCCCTTTTGGTTGTATAAATATTGTATAAATAAGTGACACAGCTTATCACTCCAGTTGATACACTCAGAAGTATGCTGAATTATGCTTTGTGAATTTTTTTTTAATGCAAAATGTGCTTAACATGCGTTTGTGTTTATGAAAGTTGATAGGTAGAGTAGAGATATGATTGGTTCTTTGAAGGGCAAAGTAAGGATTTTTTCTTTTGATTTCTTGGCATGGATAGATTTCTTCCCATCTGTCCAAGCCTTACCCGGTGGAATAGTCGAGGTGTGCGCAAGCTGGCCCATACCACCGTTACGAAAAGAAAAAAGAAATCTTGGCATGTATAAAAATATAATCTATCCCTTCCATGTTCCTTAATTTTAAATGGTTAGGATTGTGTTGTCAAGGAAGTAGGATATTTCCATTTTGATCTATGTAAACATAATCCATACAAATGAACAACATTGTACTATTTCGCTATGTGTAAAAGTAATACTCCAGTAGATACAAGAGAATGTATGATCAATTTCAGAATGATTGATTTATCTAGTGGTTTTAGGGGTAGATTCTTAAGAGACGAAGTGGTACTCACCTGTTTGAATATCATGAAATTCATCTTGTTGAGTTTTCTACACTTTATTTAGAGAGGAAAGAGATATGAACGGTTCTCAGAAGGGAAATATAGGATCTTGTAAAGCTTTCCTATTGAATTCTTGTCATGGATATAATTTGTCGTTATGTTCATTAGTTTTAAGCGGTTAGATTGTGTTGTAAGGGAACCCGGATTTTTTCCTTTTCCATTTATGTAAAATGTTCTGTTTAAAATGACACAATCATTTTCTATTCAAGATGTATTATAATAAAAGATACAGGAGACTGTATACTCTCCTATTTGATATTTTTTACTTTTGTCTTGTTAAATTTCTACTTTTTCAGGAGAGTAAAAGCTTTTCAGGTATTACATAGAATTATGCTCCTACATCTGTAAATATATTGCGTTCGTCTTTCCTGTTGCCATGGCATGCTAACCCTAGTTAAATACGGATTATTTTGGGCCTTTCACATTGGTCTAGCAGCTTGTAATACCAAATTTTAGCAACTATTTCCCCCAAGTGAGATTGTAAGTTTTACTTCTTAATTACTATTTTCATAGCATCAAATTTTGGAATTGTGTCCTCTCGAATTTCTATTCTTTAAAAGAAAAGTTTTCTCCATAAGCTTTTTAATGCTTCTTTAATATTTGATTGTTAACAAGGCACTGTTAATTGTTAACCCGGTTTTGTATTTAACAAGTTCACAATCTTTAAAAACTTACTTGTTCTTTGCTTTTTTCACTAACTTCTATTAATATATAGTGATAATTTAAGCTCTTACTCTAAATTGGTGCCTTGTTAAGTAGGAAACACATAATTTTGGAGAGAGTACTATAATTTATGTAAAACTCATTTATATATTATAATTAAATCTGTACCAATATCATGCAAAAGAAGCCCACTCCTAGTGAGTTTTATTTTTGTTTAAGTGGTGAATTACATTGCCATTCATGTTCCATGAACAAGAGCGCTTGGTACAAATTGTACCTTTTGAAAATCCAAATTCATATTTATCTAGCTTCAAATTCAAATTATAAGGTTACAGCTGTAGTGAAGGAATCTTAACTCGTATGCGTGATCTATCCATGCAATAGACTTTTAACATTCGCATCTGGTAATGAGGCTTTGGATAGTTGTAGGTGGCATAATGTGACCATTGTTCTAGATAGTTTCATTTATGACTACTACTTATAAATAGAGAATAAAACTTACTTTTCTCATTTATCTAAGCATTTTTATGGAAGAATTCTGAATGGACAAATTTAGAAATGATCATATCTGATATAGAGGGTAAGTACAGAAGGTGTAAATGCAAGTAGAGGATAAAATGCGAAAATATCATTTGAGATGGGTTTGGCTATATTCTTGTTGCAACAATGCAATAATGAGAGGAAGACAAATGAGACTACTAAAACCTAAAATCATATGGATGGAAGTTGTCTCAAAAGACCTACCATTTCAGATTTAGGTAATAACAGAACATAATAGAAGCAAATGATCCGTATAGATGCTATCAACTAGTTAGGGTAAAAGTTTAGTTATAGTTATACTTGCATTAGATTCAGCAGCCATCGGGAGTTTTTTTTAATGCTTAGAGACTTGTATGTTCTTACAAGGATAGTTTGACATCTAGAGAAACTCTTATTGTGCTTCAATAGTGGAATGATTTAGTATTCGATGGAAGTGGACTTAAATAGAGCAGAATTGATAAGGAGGAATCATATAGACCCAAACTTCTTTGGGATTGAGGCATAGTTGATTGACTACAAAGAATTCTCAACAGATTTTGAAATGCGTAGGCATGTAATACCAAAATATTCTGAATTGGGTGAGATCATTAAATAAATAACAGTTGAGTTCTTTGCCTTAATTGACACTAGCACTACTAGAACTCACTTATACGTCGAGCCCCTTTCAAGGCTATGAGAAGAGGAGAATATCTTTTATTATTGTGACGGAGTTGCTATAAAGACTCAAAGATAACAAGATTATCAAACAATATATATTAGCAACATATGGTTATCAAGAGATTGGGAATTTAGTGTATTGTCTTTATATTATACAAGACAATCTTATTGAAACTTCCACTGTTCCGCATAATCGAAGGGTATTTAAATTGTTTACTGAAAGTATACAATAGAAAGCACTTCTCTACAAAAAAAAAATTTTGCTATAAAAAATCTTAACAACCGTTGAAATGCATAGACCTATAGTGCTATAATATCGACAATTTCCAGGATCATTCATTAAAATATCGAATAAGTGCTTTGCCTTTATTGATAGCGTTGACAGCGATACTCGCTTTCCAACATATCAACCCCTTCCAAGATGGGAAAAGTGTTCATTTCTTTCGACTTTGTTACTATAAAGAAACCAGCTTATGCTTATCATGAGATTGTCTTAAAGGTTAATTTAGTTCTAACCGTGAGAGAATTTATGAGCTTTGTCTTAATACCACCTTCTGCAAGTTGAAGCGGGGTTAGGACTGAAGTTGAAACATCAGCCCCTCTTTGATACTTTCCCCCAAGATAATCAATTTTCTAAACTTCACAATGGTGCCATCTTACACTTCATTTTTTTCTCTTGGAACTTTTACTTCTTTCAGAACTTGAGTAAAAGACTAGTGGATTACCTAATAACCCTTTTGGTTTCTCTTGACAACTTGAACTGATCCAACTACCCAGACACTCATATTTCAGTCCTAGATTAACTCGTTAACTCGAGCATAGAAATGTTAAAACTCACGTGTGAATCTTACACAGAGATGCTCAACTCTAGTAAGTTTTAGAGTACTTTGGAAGTTCCTTACAAAATACCCATATCTTTGACATAACCATTTGACACGAGTATGTCATTGAAACTTAAGAGCTTGGATAACTCACTAGTTTGGGTTTCTGAATTTATCCTTTTACCATCTTTCAATTGTTAGGTCAAGGATCTACTGGAAGTTAAGCAATATAATTAGCATTTATCATAATATGCCTGTCATTATTGCATTTTGTGGTTGAAGTTGCTCAATGATTTCCTGATTCCTATTTGGTGCATCATGTATAGAAATAGTTGGTGCATCATGTATAGAAATAGTGATGGACCCGTCATGTTTGTACCTAGTGGCGGAGCCACCTTATGTTAAGGGGTGTCAATTGGCACCCCTTCTCCAGAAAATTACACTGGTTAGCTAGGATTTTTTATTTGTTTTTATGCATTTATACTACATGTTGCTCCCCTTATTTTCTTAGTGTATTTTATTGTTTTATATTTTGATACCCCTTACTAAAATTTCTGGCTCCGCCACTGTTTGTACCTATGTTCTTCTGTATGGGATTTTTGTCAAAATTGTTTGAATCACTTGAAGAATCTTTTTGACCCTTCATCATCACGCAATGAGTTGTTAGTTGTTAAAAGGCCGGCTTTGATTGAAATTTTAGGTTTTGTTATGCTGTGTTCAGTGTGACTGTTCTCCTAGAACATTTTGAGGATCGATTTCTTTTGATAGCGTGTTGGATTGGCAGGTTTCTTTTCCTTTTATGTGGTAGAAGGCCTTAGATCTTCTTTTACGTCACTAACAAGAACAAATATATACCTTGGTGATATAATTTTTGCTTAGTTTGAGACAATTAGTTTTCTTCTTTGCACTCTTCCTTCTTATTATAAAACCTATCAGCTGATAGAAAAGGTAAAAAAATATAAGATGATTTCTTAGTGCTTCGTGTCTCTAGGGACTTTTATGGGTGATATACCACAAGTATCTTGTTGTTGGTACCATATATACTACTGGTGAAGTTATCTTGTCAACTTGCTCCTTATTATTTAGCTGTCAGAAATAGCTCTCTATACAAATCTTAACTGTCACTATGCTATTTCCTTAATTAGATCTACCATTTACTTCCTCTTTGGCTGTACCTGGTTGAAGACATTCTAATAAATATGTAGTACCTATATAGTAGATTACATTATGACTATTATCAGATGCTTTTCACCATATAAATTTTATTAGAAACATCATTATTGCTTATTGTGCCACAGGCCTCATCAATTTATATTTTGTATTTCAGATAACTTTGGTTGTTTTTCCTCCATGTTCATATGCACATTAACATCTCGAAAATTATGTGGTTCGAGTGGTCGTTCTGTTTTGGCATGCCACCTATCCGTTCCTTTTACCAGTCGCTCATTACTACTCTTAGAATCTATAACTGATTTAAAGAATACATGTCTTGCTGCCGTTCTTTCTGTTTACCAAGTGTCAGGAGTTACATAAAATCTTATTTTAGATGCCAGATATTTATGGTGGTTTTTGTCATATATTGAATTCATCCGTTTTCAGAATGCTTTTGAAAAACTTTCCTTTTCATACTTGACCCTTTCCGTGTAGATCTAAAAGAAAATGAGCACCGATCGGACATGCAATGGCTCCTTCTGGACTAAGGAGGAGGATAAAATCTTTGAGAATACCCTGGCGGTCTACTCTAGTGATGATGATCTATTGATGATGATGGCAGCAGCACTTCCTGGGAAATCACTTGAAGATATAAAAAATCACTATGAGGTATTAGTTGAGGATGTGAATGCGATTGAGTCTGGACTTGTTCCTTTACCTCGATATCGGAATATGCAAAGCCATTCCCGCAATAAAAGTAGATTACCAAAAGCAGATGTAGAACGGCGAAAAGGGGTTGCTTGGACAGAAGAGGAACACAAGTGCGTTTCCTGTACATTTCTTTAAGGACAATATTAATCATCTGAATTGATGTTTACTGGATGCTATAATCATGTCTTGCTAATTGATTGCATGATTTTCACTTTTTACTAGAAAAGGATTTTCAAAATTTCCTTACATTTCTCAAGGACCATGTCGGTGTGCTTCTAATCATCCAAATGTGTGATTATTGCATTTCTATAGTTATGTCCTGCCTGATAGCTTATTGAATTTCTTATTTTCCCTGAAAAGAATTTTAAAATTGCCTCCAGGACATATGTCTGCTACAAAATGCTTGTTTCTTGTTTGTGTTTGTTGAGCTTAACTTTTTGCATCGATAATTAACAAAAGAACCATGAGCTATCTGTAACTTTAGTGAAAGAAGAAAATGGTAAAATATTTTTTATGTGTGATATTGTGGGGGAAAATGAAATAAACATAAATTTTCATCAAAAATAAATGCTTTGTCTTTATTTAGTTTTTTTTTTTTTTTTTTTTTGGAATTCATTCATTTTCTTGTTTTTAAGGTTTTCCCCTAAGAGATTTCTTTATAAAGTACTTATTTTTCATTTTGGGTGTTTATCCCTTTTTTAAAATAAGTAAAAAATTTATCCTTTTCTTCGACGAGTGGAGTACTACTCCATATAGATCTTGCAACATAAGTTGCAGCGTTGTATATGTATTTGGTGCTTATAACCAGATGAATGCCTTACTGCAGATGGACAAGCTAATGAACACATCATAAAGGTTTCAGTCTGGCTCTGGCTTATGCTGGAAATACTTGAGGAATTTGTTGCTTGACAAACAGTGATGTGAAAAATACATGTATTTAACCCAATTAGACTAAATCTTTTAATTAGTAAAAATCTTTTATTGGTAGTCTATTCAATGTGCTAATACTTTCTTAGCACCTCTTGAATTTTGAATATCTCGTAAGATTAGCATAACACATTTCATGATCCAGAAATAGAGTAGGGCAAAAACAAGTTTTGGAATAATGTTCTAGTTTGTGTTTTCTTTTCTTCTCTTCTCTTTTTTCTTTTAAAAAAAAAAAAAATTCTTAGGGTGCTTGGGGCTTTAATCAGAGAATTTACTGGACCCTAGTTTCCTCGACACGGTAACTAAGCTGCCCCCCCGCAAGGGCTTCTTCCCATAGCTAAAAGCACCATTACTAAGAATATGTCGAAAAATATTGGTCTATTTGATTATTGGTATAAAGTATTTTTATGAACATGTCTTGTTTGTTATTCTTCTTGTTTTCTTATCTTTATCTTTTTGCCTTTTGAGTAAGAAATCACATTTAAGACATCACTCCTAAGAATAGCCTATTTCAATTTGTGAAGCCAGATGACAGATGTAGTTGAAGTGAGTGCATATAGAAATGAGGCGAAAGCAAGTGGGCAGAGAAAATTAAGCAAATGTTGAAATCATATATCCTACGGTTGACATTTGTTATCCCCTGATTCTAGGTTCCTTGCTCTTTCTCGGTAAAAAAAAAAAAGAAAAAGAAAAAAGAAAAAAAAAACGAATTGTGATTTTATTTAGGGGTGGGCAGTAGGGAGAGATGTTGTTAGTTTTGATTATTGTTATCTATGATGTTATACAGTGCATGCAGACGGCAATAAGTATGCCTATGGAATCATACCTATTCTTCACTGGAATTTATAAGATGTATTGCGCTTTTTGCTGATTGAAAGAGTGTTAAACTTTTAAGACTGTCTTGCGATTTTGTTTCCTGGATTAATGCAAAGCTGATAACTTCTCTCTCTTTCCTGCTATAGGTTGTTTCTTAAGGGGTTAGATAAATATGGAAAGGGCGATTGGAAAAGTATATCCAGGCACTGTGTGCTATCTAGAACACCACAACAGGTGGCTAGCCATGCCCAAAAGTTTTTCAATCGCCGCGAAGGCGTCAACAAAGAGAGGAGAAGAGCAAGCATTCACGACATAACTAGTGTGGATATTGAAACTGCTGGAACTTCCCAAGTACCAAACCCCGAGAACATGATTGGACCTGCTGGAGGAGGATCACAAGTGACGGCAAGCACTAACGATACGACTGGAGCTGTTGACAGCGGGGTGGTATCTACTGGTGTTGGCACGTTTACCTCCCCAATTGCTGCCATAGAAATGAAGAGCATGTTGCCCCAAGAAATCACAGTTGCTGAGCCGGTGATAGCAGTTTCTGGAGGAGAGTCCTCAGGCCCTGGTGCTGCATCTGTCAATGAAGTGAATCGTCTGTACCATGATGTGAATGATGACTTCATATTAGGTATAGATGACCTAATCATGGAGCAGGAGGGCACTTATGAAGCTGGGATTCATGGTGACACTGAAAGATCCCTATTACCCAGCCTACAATCATCTACTGCTGCTGGCAATGAAAACTACGGTCACCCTGTCACTAGAATTGGGAGTGAACTAGAAGCGTTAATCACTGAGCATATGGTCGAAGACAACGAAATCAGTTCTATTTTTGACGTTGGAAAAACACCATCATCTCATGCAATGCTGTCCAGTGCTGCTCATAGTGGAATGTCCAGTTATGCAGTTGCTGCTCATAGTGGAATGTCCAGTTATACAGTTGCTGCTCACAGTGGAATATCCAGTTATACAGTTGGTAGCTTCGGTTTTAACAATGCACCTGAGAACAGGGTGGCTGCTCCAGGGGGAGGTTTAACCATTGACTCTCAGCAATTACCTTCCATTGCGCCCTCATCTAACTTTGGTGTTGGAGTATGCCCCAATTCAAACACCTGCGTTCGTGATGAAGGCATCTTTTATCTGGGTGACCTGTTCCCAGATATCTGAGTTGGTTTAGTGGGAAAGAGGCTGTTAATGTTGATACTATAATTGGTTTTTTGAAGGTTTATTCCTTTAGACTAAAATGAGGGTAATGTTGTCTAGCAAAATATTTTATATTGTGGACGCATTATTCTGCAGTTTGGCGCTGCTTGGTATTTCGAAGACTTATTCCATTAGACTAAAATGAGGGTAATATTGTCTAGCATAATATTTTTTACTGTGGACTGCGCTAGTGTTTCCTCTTGAGTTTCCAATGACTTGTTTATCTCCAATTCTATCAGGAGTATCGTTTAGAGAGAATTATGTCCGAATTTTTTCCCCTTTACATATTTCACAAAGATCAATCTTGTTTAAGAATAGCCTTCAGTCATTGGTGCTTTTGTTGTGAGTAGTTTAAAGAGAAATGGAGGAGAGTACAGAATCATGCATAATTTGCTTGCAGTACTTTAGGAGGAAGGATTTCGTCCATCTTTAACCTCTTATAAGGGACTAAGGTGGCTTTTGGTTGATACTTCTCAAAAAATGAGTTTGCAATTTTTTTGATCGAGTTCTTCTTTTCATTACTGTGCTTATACTTCACTGAGCCGAATGTCTATTGCAAACCACTTCTTGATCTCCACGAGATAGGGGTAAAGTTTGCGTACACACTACCCTCCCTAGACTGCAATATGTGGGATTACGCTGAGTTTGTTGTTGTTGTTGTTGTTCTTCTTCTTCTTCTTGTTGTTGTTCATTCTTAACCAGAGGTCTCAACTTGTACATGGAAATTGAGAACTTTTTGATAGAAACGCTTAACCCCTTAGTGGCTTATCAAACTCAAATCAAAATTAGCCGGGGCAGGGGGCTTCAGTTAACGGGTGGTTAAACCCAAAAAAGAAAAGAAAAAATTCACGCCATAATCCCGATTGTCAAAATAATACATCAACTTTGTCATATTCACCTTTCTTTTCACCCCCTTTGAACTACGCATGATAAGCAGTGTAAGACAGTTCAATACAATTAAATGTGTCAAACGTGACCAATGGAGCAGCTAACTCTAGCGTTTCTGGTTCAAATTCTTTCGCAAACTAATATGAATGGCGTCTAATGAACTATAACAGTTTGTGTTCTTAGCCACAGAGCACGCCTGAAATGACAGTTGCACTAAAGTTCCTCAACTAAACTGACATTTGATCCACCCCATTCTTAGGATTACATGCACGTCAGTGAACGACTGGCTTTAGAGGATGTGCTCTCAGTTTTGACATATCCAAATTAGCATCCTGCTCTTCATCTAATTCCCCAACGACGCTTCTGCAAAAATAAAACAGAACCTGTTAGAGCATAAAGGAATCCTTGTTTTTGGCGAACCATATGCATCCTTAACTAAGAAGTGGCAGCAAACATTACACATACATATTGTCCCCCCTTATGATATAAAGACCTGTTTGACTAAAAAGAGTTAAGTATTTTTATAAACTAATTAAATAGGAAGATTTGAGATAAATCCTAGCTAAAGATAATTCATTCTAGATGTGAGACAGAGGATAAGAACAAGCAAGCATAGCTGAACATAAAATTTAACCATAGCAATAATTGAATGCCGTAATATAAGAAGAGGATGATGATTTTCATAACATTGAATAATAATGAAGAATACTTAGACAAAAAGGGGTCACCGATCAGTAACAAGGTTGCCCCCAATACATTTGATATGATGAGATTAACGATGTATACTGAGGACTGAGCTTCCTTGCTTCTTTCTCCTCAGCAAGGAGACATAGATGAAGACCCCTCTTCCTCCCTGAAAATATGTCTGTGTATGTGAGTTTGTTCCAGCCCCCCTTCTTCATTCTCTCACCTAGTATATATACTAGATATTCTCATTTACACAACGGTCATTAGCCAGAGTACCTAAGTCATTTAGCTGTTTTACCGATTGACCCTCTGAAATACCGTAACATCCAATTCTCCATACAAGTATTCTGAGCACACGACTACGGCCTTAGCCGAGGTGCTCGTCGCTATAGCGTTGTACGAATACGACTTCGTCCCAAATGACTTTATCGTTCCTCTTCACGCAGATTCTTGTTTGGTTAGTTTTCGACCCATACAATTAGTCCCTCCGCCTATTGGGGTCGTCTTTTGGCAAGCTCGATGGGCGGACTCTGTCAATTCGAAAGTTGTGAGAAATCTGAGCACTTTGGGCGATGGGCAAATACCTCATGGCGAGGTAGCGACGTGACGTTTAGGGAAGATGCATCAGACCGTCATGTCAGTTCAGAATGTCATTAAAACTCATCATGTGTCATTATGGCGCACGTTTTCTATGTATCACGTCGTTTCCAGTGCCCTTTCCGTTTTTAAAATGGCGGCATTTGGTTTTCCCGCTCAGGGTATTTATATCCCTATAAATAGGGAAAAATCTTACATTTGAACGCTGTGCTTCCCAATCGCTCAAGAAAAACTCGCAGCTTTTCTTCTTTTCCTTCCGTTTCTCGCATTTCCCTTCCTGTTAAAAATTCTTGTGACCGCTACCTTTTCCCTTATTATTCCCGATTTTTGCAACCAAAGAAAAGAACGCTAGTGCATCCTCCAACCCTGATAGAGCCGTTGGTGCCCCGGTACCGAAAAACGACATTCCCTCACTTGAAGAGAGAGTGGCTATGATGGAGGATGAAGGTTTTCCGACGGTGGATGAAGTGGTCCCCCGCCCAGGGAAAGCAAGGACTGACTTGAAGAGCCCTGCCGAGGATGAGTTTGAACCTGTTATTTCTACGATGGATGCCGCGACGCTCACAATGTTTAAAACTAAATGGAGAATCCCTGATCACATTGAACTGGTTCCGGCGGGTCGTGACATAGTGCATATACACCGTCCGGGCTACTGTGTGTTTTATGCATATCCATTTGTCATCGGATATATGCTTCCCCTTCCTTCCTTGGTGGTGGACTTCTGCCACTTCTACGAGGTATGTCCGGCTTAACTCTCTCCGTACGTATACAAACTCTTTCTTATGCTCATCAAGTACGCGGAGCTGGCCGATCGAAGAATTTCTCTACAACACATGCTTCACCTCTTCGCCCCCCATTTTTATAGGGGCACGATGATTTACCTTTGTCACCGAGGAACCAAGGGTTTGTTGGTGAAGATGGATGACAAGGCCAATCGCCGCTTCTGGGAGAACTTCTTCTATGTCTGAACAGAGCACGTGGTATCGAGTGTTTTTTATTTTTGCAGCCGAGACAGTACCTCCTCCGCAAGTTACTAATATTCGCAAATGGGTGAGCTCGATTCTGCCCCACACGATGGGGATTCGCGAATGGGCACATTTCCACGAGAGGTTTGGGCGTAAACCTTCCGCTGGTGAGTCGGCTCATTTCGGTCTTAGTTGCTTTGTTCTTTGCTCTGTATTTTCCTTTACCTTATATCTTCGTTTGGTCGAATTTCTCTCATTGGTAAGTCGGAGGAGAGCGAGAAGGGTGAGGCCTCCTATGTTTGCTTTCTGTCAGCCGGCTTCCTCGGCCAGGCCCTTACCAATAGTAGCCGTGGATAAGGGCATCCAAAGTCTGGCCATTCTGCGGACTACGTCCGCGTCTGAACTAGTTCGTTCGGAGGCTGCTCTTCGGTCGGACACTCTGGTCCCCACAGTTCATTCGGCGAACGAACCTTCTCATGATGGTGGCGAAGAGGCTCCGCCAAAGAGGCGGAGGATTATGTCAGAGGGGGTGTCTTTGATTGAAACGTCCTCGAGGGGAGACCCTGTTTCAGTGGTGTCTGAAGCCGGCGGTGATGCCAGCCTGGGTGTGGAGGCGATGCCTGTTACGGTCATAAAAAAGGCTGCCATGGCAGGGGGCAGAGTTCGGAGGCTGCCACGATTGTTCCGAGTGGTCCATCGACATCTCGGCAGGTCCGCACCCCATCTTCGGCTAATGAAAGGTTGAATCGCATAGTGGTAGATGATTATGAATTCGATTCTGATATCGATCTTGAGGACATGAGGATGTTCGAGGAAGGTTTTACCAAGGTCGACGTAAGGGCGGAAGGCCCTTCCCGTGTGCTCGCAATTCCGTCGGACTTTAACCTATTGGAGGACACGGTGGACTTGGTGCCCCAATTTGACCTTCTATGCTCCGCCGCCGAAAGCGGGTCTCTTCGGGAGATCAGTGATTCTGGTCTGTCACACGGTGTGGCTGGGATGGCCTTGAGGGTGAGTTTCCTTTTGCTATTTTCTTCGTTTTGTGCCATTTGCTTTCGCTGATTCTTCCCCCTTTTTAGACTTACATGCTGGAGATCGAGAGTGCTCGTATGGTTGAGACGCGGGCTGAAATCTTTCTAAAAATGGCCACGAAGTATCGCCGGTATCGCAATAGGTGCCGTGAGATGCATGCTCAA
Organism: Nicotiana tabacum; assembly: GCF_000715075.1. NCBI lineage: Eukaryota > Viridiplantae > Streptophyta > Magnoliopsida > Solanales > Solanaceae > Nicotiana > Nicotiana tabacum. Next base: position 76,808,247 of record NC_134087.1, read on the forward strand.
TCCCTCAGGGAGGAGTTGGATAAAAGGGACGAGGATCTGATGCAGTCTATCCGCAGATGTAGCGAGCTCGAGGGGATGCTTAGGGCCAAGGACGAGGAGCTAGAGGTGGGCAAAGGGGTTGCGGCGGAATGCGAGGATCTTCAAGCGAAGGTGTTGTATTTGCGAGCCAAGCTTGAGCAGAATGCCGCTAGAGTTGCCAATCTAAGTGCAGAGCGGACAGAGAAGGTGGTTGAGCTAGAAAGGAAGGTGGCGAAGTTGGAGAGGGCCGAGGGAGCCCGAGTGGCGGCCTTGGCGAGAGCGGCGGTGCTGGAAGACACTATCCACGTTCTCAGGTCTAAGTGGGAGACTGATAGGGCGACAACCGCATTGAGGGAGAAGGCTCGAGGAGCGGATCGGTGAGCTCGAGCGAGATGCCTCGAGCCTGGGAGACCAAGTTGTGGCTCTTGAGGCCGAGAAGGCACAACTGTTGGCTCAGGACCCTCCTTAAGAAGCTACTTCTGTTGCTATCCCCCACCATTTGTACAAGATATGGGTCCATGTTGAGGCCCAACGAGATATATACAAAAATTTGTGGGCGGCGGGGAGCATTCCTGAGGCCGCTTTTGAAGATGCTCGGGTTAAAGCACGCGAGGCTCGTCTTGCCTGCAGTTATGATCCTACGATACCGGAGGCTGGTGAGGGTGCTGAGATTGAAGATGGGATTCCTTCTGATGATGACAATGCTAGAGAGGACGACGGTGGAGATGAGGCCGAGTGAAGTTTTTGTAGCTTTTTGTACTTGGCTTTTTTTTGTTCTTTTGTTGTTGCTTGTTTTTCTTTTTACGGGGGCCCGCTTTTGGCCTTTTGTAAGACGCTGTTGCGTATGTACATCTTCTGAATAATATAGTTGGTTCGCCTTTGGTTGCATATCTTTTGATTTTCTTCCTCTTCTTCCCTTTTTGAAAAAGATCTTCAGATTTACCCGTGACGAGTCCCTAATTTTTAGTTGGAAATTCGAATGAGGTCAAATTTTGTTTGAGGGATCTTCATCTCGTTAGTTCAAATGGGGTCGAACCTTACTTTGTTAGTTCGAACGAGGTCAAACTTTAATAACTTGAATAAAAGCCGAGTTTTACTCTTTGTCGATGGACGGGGGCCGTATGGGTGTAAATTCGGGCAATGTCAAATTGTTACTCGTTATGAATTCGAGCGAGGTCGAACGTTGACTTGTTGATTCGAACGAGGTAGAATTTTACTTTCTCTTGGCAGTGGCCGGGGGCTGTAAGGGTATAAATTCGAGCGTCTGCGTGTTTGGGCGGAGTTACTTTTGACTTGTAGATTCGAGCAAGGTCGAATTTTGACTTGCCAACTTGGGCAGAGTCAGTTTTGACTTGTAGATTCGAGCAAGGTCAATTTTTGACTTGCCAGCTTGGGCGGAGTCAATTTTGACTTGTAAATTCGAGCAAGGTCGATTTTTGACTTGCCAGCTTGGGCGGAGTCAATTTTGACTTGCAAGCTTGAGAGTAGTCAATTTTGACTTGCCAGCTTGAGAGTAGTCAATTTTAATTTGTAAATTCGAGCAAGGTCGAATTTTGACTTGCCAGCTTGGGCAAAGTTAATTTTGACTTGTAAATTCGAGCAAGGTCGAATTTTAACTGGCCAGCTTGGGCAGAGTCAATTTTAACTTTTGCCTGGTGATGGCCGGGGGACGTAAGGGTATAAATTCGAACAAGGTCAAGTTGTAACCAGTTAGGAGTTTGAGCGAGGTCGAACATTACTTTCACTTGCCGATGTGCAGGCTCGGTGGAGTGGTAAGAATGTTGCATGCTGCCTTGCTTTTATTGGAGAATATTACTCGTTGATGCATCGTTTGTGTATGCGTCGGGGTGAGTCCCAGTCTATCTAGTCCCTTCATTGCTCAGTCTGGAGAGACCGTAGACGGGACGAGCAATTAACTTATTGCTTGGGCTTCTGGGCACCCTGTGACTTGATTAATTCGAACAAAGTTCGAACGTGATTCATAATATTTAGTCTGGATTGACGTAGGATTGCCATGGCGAGCATACGTGCAAGCTTTTCGTGTTCATATTCTGCTTGTGTTGGAGAGACTGTTTGTTCCATGGGCTCATCGCCCAGTCCTAGGTTATGGAGATTGTTTCTTAATAATGCTGACTTGTTCTGAGCCATTTGTCTGTTATTCGTAATATGGTACGGTGTGGGGGGTTTTACTTGACTGTTGCCTGCAGGATGATATGGCGTGGAACGTTTTCCTGGTGTGTTATTTTGGAGGCGTTTGTTCCTTGTTCGTGCACCTGGGAGAATGCTCATGTTCCTATCCTAATTCAAAAAAGAAAAATAACAAGTCAAACTCGTTTGAAATCATCTGTTACCTTGACCTGATTGATTGGCGAGGGGAGAGGGGCACTGTAGAACGACTCGTTTTGCCCCGTACATGAATTACGGCTTTAGATTTGATAGCCTCGTGCTTAGCTTCGCCGTTAGTCGAGTCTGGGCTTCTTAAGGGCTGACAATTTACTTTTTCCGTTGGGATCTCGAGCTCGAGTCCCGGTCCGATCCCGTCCCAGGTGCACAAAAATAAGGGGAACATAAGTTATATTTCGTACATACGGGTACAAAAATAAGGGAGACATAAGTTATACTCCGTACATACGGGCATGACAAGCTTGTTATTTCAAAGAATCACACAATAGGCTATCGTCCCTTCCTAAGAGAGGTCAATGTGCATGAAGTATAGATCAGTATCTAACGTTAATATAGCAAATAGGACTGGGGACGTGCTTAGTGCGTAGTGGCCATGATCCCACTTTGACAACTCACACTCACGACGTACCAACCCCGTCGTTACAGCAAGGCGTGGATTTTGTATAGATATCAGACATAATTTTGATTTCATGCGAAGATCTGACCCTGGTTGGTTCGGTTATTTCAAAAGCTTGCCTACAAATTTCTCAAGTTGGTGTTTGTAATGAGAGGGCGAGGCTACGACAACTGGGAAGTGAAACTCTGGCTGACTTTAGATCTAGAAAAAACTAAAATTTTGGCTAGAAAATCCCCACAGACGGCACCAAATTGTTTGACTAAAAAGAGTTAACTCTTTATATAAAGTAATTAAATAGGAAGATTTGAGATAAATCCTAGCCAAAGATAATTCATTCTAGATCTGAGACATAGGATAAGAACAAGCAAACATAGCTGAACATAAAATTTAACCATAGCAATAATTGAATCCCGTAATATAAGAAGAGGATGATGATTTTCATAACATTGAATAATAATGAAGAATACTTAGACAAAAAGGGGTCACCGATCTTTAACAAGGTTGGCACCAATACATTTGATATGATGAGATTAACGATATATACTGAGGATCTGAGCTTCCTTGCTTCTTTCTCCTCAGCGAGGAGACATAGATGAAGACCCCTCTTCCTCCCTGAAAATATGTCTGTGTATGTGAGTTTGTTCCAGCCCCCCTTCTTCATTCTCTCACCTAGTATATATACTAGATATTCTCATTTACACAATGGTCATTAGCTAGAGTACCTAAGTTATTTAGCTGTTTTACCGATTGACCCTCTGAAATACCGTAACATCCAATTCTCCATACAAGTATTCTGAGTACATGACCTCGGCCTTAGCCGAGGTGCTCATCGCTATAGCGTTGTACGAATACGACTTCGTTCCAAATGACTTTACCGTTCCTCTTCACGCAGATTCTTGTTTAGTCAGATTTCGACCCATACAAGACCCAACACAATTTGCTGCACACCTTTCTGCACATTAAAGCTAAGGATTAGCAGTAGTCAACACACCAAGGATGGCAAATAAAGCACAACATAATTGGGAAGGAAGGAAAAAGGAATCTATTCTTGCTTATAAGCATGGAGAAAAAAGAATCTTAGTGCGAAAGCAGCTAGTGTAGTATGAATCTCCTATTAGCAAACACAATTTCAATCGTACAAATGCATCTTGTTACAACGTGACATTCAGGAAAACCACACGAGGATATTATGATACCCAATTATCAGATGAAGCTAAAAACAAGATGTTATCTCACTCTTCAATCCTTAGATTATGCAACAATGAAGGAATTTCTTAAATTGCAGTGAACAACTAAATGAATTGTTCCCTGTAACACCAAAAACTTGTTGTCCTAGTAGATAATAGTTGCGCCCCACAACCGGCAGTCCTGTTTGACACAAGCACGGTGCAGGTGCATATCGCTTTGTACTTTTTTGGGATTTTTTGATGATACAACTACCTACTTAGATAGAAAGTAGAACCTGAAGATATTTTTCAAGCATTCAAATATTAAGGTACTCCTAGCAACAAAACTAGAGCGAAGGTACTACTCCTAGCAACAAACTAGACTGCTATGTAATGACTGAAAAAATTCTCGTAAATATGAATGAGCTGGAAAGAGACTTCATATCCAAGGGAATAGCAAGTAATAAATAGAATATTCCACATAGTATATCCAGAACATTGTTCTAAGGTAATTTTTATTAGCAACTGAACATCACTATTAGCAAATGCTTAGACATGATTGATACATTCTTAGATGGGATTAAGCGTACCTTTGTTGAATATACTCTTTCATGAGATTCATCAAGAATCAAGTTTGTGGCCTGATCGAATCCTCTCAAAACATCCTGAAAAGAACCAATTAATCAGCAAAATAAAGGGTCTCCAGTCAAAGAGAGCCTTGGAGAAATGGTCAACTTGTCTCCATGTGACTTATAGGTCATGGATTCGAACCGTGGAATTAGCCACTGATGCTTGCATTAGGGTAGACTGCCTATATCACACCTCCTTGGGTTCCCTGAGCTTTGGAACTACGCCCGTAAGTATCTTTCTTCTTTTTTCTTCATTGTACTTCTTGTTGGTCGACTCTGATTGTATTGACTGCCTTTTCTTTATGCAGCTGAGGTCGAACCCCCTCCTTTGGTCGAGGATATTCACGACTGCGTTAGTCGGGTCCTTCCTCATACGGTGGGGATTCGCGAATGGTCGGCCTTCCGCGAGAAGTTCGGACCCAAGCCCCCCGTAATTTTTCTTATTTTAGGTCTTCGTTGTTGTGTCTTTCTAATTGGCCGCTTTTTACCTTTGTGGGGATTGATCTCGACCTTCTTCCTTTATTTTGTTGTTAGCACGGAGAATTTCGAGAGCTTCTACTCCTGCATTCTGGCAAGCGACCGCTACAGCGGGATCTGCCTTGGCTGCGATCGCGACTGGGTCTACCCGGTCATCTACCTCCGTTTGGCCTTTGGCTTTAGCTAGACCAACTCGACCAGCGGCAGCCTCAACATCTAAGACTTCGGCTCTTCTTGTGCTCCATTTAGTAAACGAGTCATCCCAGAGTGAGGAGGACTTGGTTCCACGTAAGAAGAGGTCTGTGGATGTCGGCAATGGAATAGTTAGAGTAGTGGACTCTACAAGGGGCGACTGTGAGCCGGCCATTGCTACGCCTTAGAGTGACGCAAATCCATCATCCGAAGCCCCGCTATCTACGGGGGTCGTAGAAGGTGCTCCTTTACCTGAGGTTGAGGTTGAAGTTGGAGGGTCGTCTGAGGCTGCGGACACCGTACTAAGTAATGAGCCATCATCCTCGGGACCGATCAATGTTACCTCATCGGTTGAGGGGAGAGGAAAAGTCATTGCCGAGGACGATTATGAAACTGGCTCTAACATTGATCCCCAGGAGGTGTGGATGCTGAGTGAGGGATTTACTCGGGTGGAAGTAAGGTTAGAAGGGTCTACTCGTACTATCGTGGTCCCTATGGATCGTGACCTGTTGGTGAACACGGAGGATATGGTCCCTTCCTTGGTTCCCCTTTGTTCCGATGTGGAGGGCAGGACCCTAGAGACGTTGAACGATGCTGCCCTGTCGTTGGGCATAGCCAGCCTCGCCCTTAAGGTAAGTTTTCCGATCCTTCTAGTTTTTGTGCCTTGCACCCTTCTCTTTTTTTAGACTGACTTTCTTCATCTATTTTTAGACCATTATCTTGGGATTGAGAGTGTTCGCCGAGAGGAGAAGCGCAAAACCATTTTTAAGAAGATGGAGAGGAAGTACCGTCAATACCACATCAAACATCGCGTGATCTGTGGGCGGCTTGGCGAGAGTTGCAATTTCTAAGCTATCAGGGACGAGCTGAAGCAGAAAGATGATGAGCTAATGAGAGTTATCAGTAAATGCAGCATCCTCGAGGGGGCGCATAGGGACAAAGAAGAGGAGCTCGAGGTGAGCAGGGGGTGGAGGCCTAGTGCACAGACCTCCACGATCAAGTGCTCTCTCTGCGGGCCGAGCTCAAACAAAGTTTGGTCAGGGCTGATGCTTTGGGTGGCGAAGTTGCCCAGAAAGCAATGGAGGTTGCTGAGAGGGCAGCTGACTAAGAGAAGGCCGAGTTGGCTACGCGGGCGACTTTAACAAAAGTTGAGGCTTTGGAGGATGCGATCCACGTTCTTCGATTGAGCGGGCAAAAGATTTTGAGATGACTAAGCTCAGGGAAGCTCAGCTTGATGAGCAGATATGGGAGCTTGAAAAAGAGGTTTCTAGTCTTGAAGACCAAGTCGCCACTCTCAAGGCTTAAAAGTCTCAGCTATTGGCTCAATCATCCTCCTCTCATGCTTCTGCCTTTCCTGATGTCCCGCGGGATTTATATGAGAAGTGGATCCATGCTGAGGCCCAGCTGGACATATTTAAAAGTTTGATGATGGCAGGGAAAGTTCTTGAAGCCAAATTTGAGGATGTTCATACTAAGGCTCGTGCAGCTCGGATCACTGGCTATGATCTTGCTACCCTAGAGGCCGGTGATGGCAAGGAAGATGTGGACAGGATTGAGCAGGATGCTTGGTACGAGGACGAGTACGCCGAGGGCGATGGTGGAGATGATGCCGTAGGGTCAGGTGGCGAGTAATCGTTCTTCCTTTTGTTTGTAAGTTGTGCATATTTTTGCGGGCGTCTTTATTAGCCATTGTAATGAATATTGAAGTATGAAATGTTATTTTCTTCTATTCGGGCTTGTATGCTTCTTTCTCTGGTTCTGCCTTTTGGCTTCTTTTTAGTCGTAACAACTTGGTTTTTTGTGTTGAACGAGGTCAAATACCGAACTTAGGTAGTCATGTCCTGGGGCTAATTAAGTGTTAAAACTCAACCAAGATCAAACATAATCGGAGCTTAGTTTGAATTGTAACTTAGTTAATATATGCAAAGTCGAATGTATGTTAAACTTAACAATGGACGGAGGCTGTATGGGTGTTACTTCGAATGAAGTCGAATATAACCCGCAGTTAATTCGAACGAGGTCGAATATTATTTATTTCGAATGAGAATGTTATTTAATTCGAATAAGGTCGAATGTTATTTAATTCGAACGAGGTCGAATGTTATTTAATTCGAACGACGTCGTATGTTATTTAATTCGAAAGAGGTCGTATGTTTTTTAATTCGAACGAGGTCGAACATTTTTTAATTCGAGCGAGGTTGAATGTTTTTTATTCAATTTTGGCCGTGGGCCGAGTATATACTGAGGCAATGTTCTGGAAACATGGGCGAACATACATTTGTGCTTTGCTCATACTTGTAGAAATTTACATATTTTTCGGGCTAGCATTCCAGTCTCGGTCTATCTAGTCCCTTCATCGGGCGACCTGGAGATATGTTGAGAGGTTGGGCGATGAACTGACCGTCCCGTGCCTTTTTCGTCTGTACTTCGACTTGGAGTGTCCCCCTTGTCGTCTCGTTAAAAACCTCCTTGAGAAAACCCAATTGGGAAAAAAACTCAGGCGAGGGAAAAGGAGTATGACTTGGAGGACGCTTGTTCTTAAAAGTTGAAGTACTTGAAGTGGCCGATGTTCCAGTTGTTCGGTAGCGGTTTTCCTTCCATTGTTTCTAGTTGAAATGACCCTTTGTTTGCTGCTGCTATGATTTTGTATGGGCCGTCCCAATTTGTTCCTAGTTTACCCTCCCGCAGGTCTTTGCTTGCTTGTGTTTTGGCTTTAAGTATGTAGTCCTCGACTTTGAGTGGTCTGACTTTGGTCTTCTTGTTATAGTAGCGTTCTGCCTGTTGTTTTTGGGTGATCATCCTTATGTAGGCCATATCTCTCTGTTCTTCGGCTTTGTCGAGGTCCTGCCTTCTGTTTTCATCATTCCTCGACTCGCTCTCATGGGAGTATCTCAAACTGGGCTCTCCGACTTTGACTAGTATTACTATATTAGTCCGATAGACTAATGAGTAAGGCATCTCTCCTCTGCTCGTCTTTGTCATTGTGCGATATGCCCATAGCACTTCTGGCAGTAGTTCTGGCCACAGTCCCTTGGCGTCCTCGAGCTTTTTCTTCATGATGTTAAATATTGATTTGTTGGAGGACTCCGCTTGCCTATTACCCGCGGGTGGTATGGGGTGGAGAGTATTCTTTGGATATGCCACTTCTCAAAAAATTTGGCGACCTTTTTTCCAGTAAATTGGGGTCCGTTGATCTCTTTGGGGAGGCCGAAGTGGCACACAATGTTTTTCCATATGAAGGCGATCACTTCCTTCTCGCATATCTGAGCGAATGCTGTTTCTTCTACCCATTTAGAAAAATAGTCAGTTAAAACCAGAAGAAAATGTACGTTACCCTGTCCTGTGGGAAGGAGATCGACGATGTCCATCCCTCACTTGATGAAAGGCCACGGGGAACTAACCAAGTGGAGGTGCTCGCTTGCTTGGTGGATCATTGGGGCATACTTTTGGCAGTGCTCGTATCTTTTCACGAAGTCCGCAACCTCGTTTTTCATAGTAGACCAGTAGTAACCTGCCCGTATGAGGCCTCTAACTAGAGCTCGGTTGCCGGAATGAGTCTCGCAGTGGCCTTCGTGGACTTCTTCTAGGACGCGACGCGTTTGATTCGGGCCCAAGCATTTTTCTAGGGGGCCGCCGTACGTCCTCTTGTATAAATCATTGTGAATGATGCTGTACCTGGCCGCTTGCATTCGAAGTTTTTTGGCTTCCTTTTTATCATCTGGGAGTACGCCATCCTGCAAGTATGTAACGATACGGTTGCGCCAGGCCCAAGTTAGATTTATGGTCCTTACCTCAATTTGATATATCGACGAGTGGAGGAGGGTGACCACGTTTCCTTCGCCGGTTATACTTTTGGTGGCTGCCGCTAATATGGCGAGGCCGTCGACTTCGGTATTTTGTGCCGAAAGATTTGGTCAAGCTGGCATTCATTAAACTCGGGCAGTAATTTGCAGATTTAGACTTGGTATTTTTGCAGCCTTTGCTCTTTGATCTGGAAAGTCCCTGTGACTTGGTTGATGACGAGCTGCAAGTTGCAGCGTAGGATGACCCGCCTTGCTCCGTACTTGAGTGCTAGCCTTGGTCCTGCAAGCACGACCTCATACTCTGCCTCATTGTTAGTCATGTCTGGGCACCTTATGGACTGGCAAATTACTTTGCCTATCGAGACCTCGAGCACGAGTCCCAGTATGGATCTTGATGCATTGGAAGTACCATCGAAGTACAAAATCCATTGATCTTATATTTGCGGAGAAGCGTGGGCGGCTTCTTTTTCGACTTCGGGCATTATTTTTGCACTAAAGTTGGTAACGAAGTCGGCGAAGACCTGTGATTTTATTGCCGTCCGTGGTTGATACGTGATATCATGATCGCTCAATTCTATAGCCCACTTGGCTAAACTTTCCGATAGTTCGGGTTTATGTAAAATACTTCTCAAGGGTAAAGTTGTGACTACCGAGATGGGGTGGCACTGGAAGTAGGGTCTAAGCTTTCGTGAAGCTACGACCAAGGCCAATGCCAGTTTTTTGAGGTGAGGGTACCGCGTCTCAGTGTCGATTAAGTTTTTGCTGATATAATAGATAGGAGATTGCGTACCTTTGTCTTCTCGAACCGGGACTGCACTCACCGCTCCTTCGGATACGGCGAGGTAGACGAGGAGATGTTGCCTAGGTTATGCTTTGGCAAGCAATGGCGATGATGATAGATAAGCCTTTAACTCCTTGAACGTACTCGGAATTCCATAGGAGACCGTGTACTTCTTAAGTACGCCGAAATTTTTTTGACACATGTCGGACGATCGTGAGATGAATCTCAACAAGGCGGCGATGCGGCCAGTCAGCTTCTGAACCTGTGTTTTGCTGGTTAAGTGGTCTAGTATTCCCTCTATGGCCTTGATTTGGTTGGGATTGACCTCAATGCCTCTTTGTGACACTAGGAAACCCAAGAATTTTCCTGAGCTTACACCAAGCACACACTTCTCGAGGTTCAGTTTCATCCCATATCACCTGAGTATGTCGAAGGCCTCTTTCAGGTAGTCGATGTGATCTTCTTTCCATTTGGATTTTACCAACATATCATCTATGTAGACCTCCATGGTTTTGCCGAGTTGGTCTTTGAACATTCTTGTCACCAACCTTTGATATGTCACCCCCGTGTTTTCAGTCTGTAAAGCATCACCTTGTAGCAATACATTCCTTGGTGGGTGATGAAGGTGGTCTTCTCTTGGTCCTCCTCTTTCATGAGGATCTGGTTATAACCCGAGAAAGCGTCTAAGAAGCTGAGCAGTTCGTGCCCGGCTGTTGCGTCAATGAGCTGGTCAATATAGGGTAGCGGGAATGAGTCTTCTGGGCATGCTTTGTTCAAATATGTGAAGTCTATGCATATCCGCCATTTTTCGTTCTTCTTTTTCACCATGACCACATTAGGGGGGGGGGTATTTTGATTCCCTGATGGAGCCATTTTCCAGGAATTTTTCAACCTCATCGCGGACTGCATCGTTTATTGTGGAATTGAATTTTCGCCTAACTTGCCTAACCGGGGGTGGGGGGTAGGGTAAAATGGATCGCCATTCAACTTGTGTGTCGCTATCTCCTTCGAGATACCGGGCATGTATGCATGGGAAAAGGCAAACAAGTCTACGTTATTAGTTAAGAAATGACGGAATTTACCTGGTTCTTGAAGCTTGTGGCTGCTATAGGCTCTCTTGCTGTGGTCGTTATCATCAAGTTGGACGGGGTCGAGGTCTTCTACGATTTCTCCTGTGGCCTCTATTGTTTGGGGTCTTTGATGACGTCATCCCTTTGACCAGGGTCGAGGTCAAGTAGTGATGAAAGGGAGGATGTCATCTCGAGGCCAGCAACCTCTCCTTCTCCCCCGGGGGAAACTGTCTTCCCTCGAAAGGACTCTCGACACCTGCGACAAATAGATCAAATAAGCCGGCAAGAAAGACTCCATTTCTTAGGAGGCAGAGTGCCTGGCACCTACCATGGTGCTTCGCCTCCCATCTCCCTTTTGACAAACCTCTCCATCGGCGCCTATCATAAATCGAGCAAGCTGTCAGCTTATGAGACCACTCGGCTAAATCAGGGACCTCGCTGGGCAACCAATGAGTTGCTACAAATAAAGAACAGAAAGATCATTATGGAGCCAACCTCAGGTTGAAACGAAGACAATTCATATGAAGCACTTACGTGTGAAGTTCCATTTCTCAAGAAACGACAAAAATTCTCGAGGGATAACATCGGTCGTTCGGATTCGAACGAACCGATTCATCCATCCACGATCCTTATCCTCCTTGCTTCCAATTATAGGAGCTCGGGTGGATCGACGCTGAAGAGTAATCAGGCCCCAGTAGCGCAATGGCTGATACAACCTCACGAGGTGGCTGAGGGTAAATTCTATCCCGGCCTTGTCGGCAAAATATGTCATCGCCTACACTCTTCTCCAAAGAGAGGGATGAACCTGCGCCAACGTTACTTGATATCTTCGACAGAAATAAAAAACGACCCAGTCCGGGGAACTTGGTGCAAAAACATGAGTGTATACGCTCAAAAATCCCTCAACATATGTGATGACACTCTCCTCGGGGGAAGGTACTTGCAAAATTGTGCCTTCCCCCCATCCTCAATATTTTCTGATCATCTCAAGGATTTCCTCCCTCACCGATGAAATGATCCTCGACACATGCTCTCGATGGCCCGGAACATTGGGAGGTTTCCCCGGCGTGACAGTCCTCTTCGATGCAGGGCACCCCGAGCCTCGCTCTCCCGACATCGGAGGCGAGCCGCTGGCACCGACCAAATGTGGAATGCAGGAGAGACTCCCCTCTACCCGATGATCAGACGTTGAAGCAGCGACCATGGTTACGGTAGATTAGGGGGAAAAGTGAGGATCCGAGCAAAAATTTTCTGAAACAAGGAAGCGGAAGGACTAACACAAAGTGCCAGGCTTTGCAGAAGAGATAGCCTTATCAAGAACAACAAATTCGCCACTTAAGAGACAGTTGAAAAAATATATAGGGGCAAAGCAACAACTGCCAGCTTACCCAAGAGGGCCAATTAATTCTGGCCACGTTAACGTCACCCTCTCCTAGGGGAGCGTACTGGCGGAATCACTCTGGCTCCCACGTGACTCAGAAAACTACGGGATCTCAGGGAGACACCCGATGTCACAAACATCGGTTCGAGAGGAGCTGTCGATTTAACCCCGGGACATGGCCAGTTTTAGGGCCCCGATTGATCCGAGAGTAGGCCCCAAAGGGCCGATGCTGAGAGGTAAAAGCTAGAACGCAAAAGCAAAGGGGCAAGGTGAAGGGCTGACAGAATGAAAACTCCTTTTCTACATTGTCAAAAAGAAAAACATCTTTACACTGTCCATTCCCCGGGGGGCCGCATACATAGGAAAAGGGAAGGTATACAAAAATGACTCGGAGACTACTCCTCGTCACTATTATATTCGCTCTTATCGGGGGCAATCAAAAGCGCCAGTTTTTCCTCCATTGCACGGGTCTCCTTAAGATCAGCTGACAGGTCGATACCTCTGGCCCCGAGTTCCTCCAAGGTCTCTCTCCTCGCCTCCGCCTTAGCATGCTCAATAGCTCGGATTAGTTTCTGCTCAGCTGCTATGGATATGTCACGAGCTATTATATGCATTGTGGCCGCATCCTCATGATAAGTAATAGCATCTTGTTCGACCTCGGACTTAACCGCGGCCAAAGCAACAATCTCCCTGCGAGCATCCTTGAGAAGATCCGGGATGTCGCCAACTCCCCGGCCACTATTTCATTTTGCTCCCTCAGCCCGAAGATCTCCGCATTCAATTGATTAATCTGCGAACCACTCTTCTCGACTATGTGAGAGGAGTAAGCCAATAAATATATGTGAACACGGGATAAAAGTTAGGAACTAGCAAGGCAAAGTACCTGAACAACAAGATTGGCCTTCTCCCGGAGCGTCGTTTCCAAAGCGGCCCGAAGTTCTCCTAGCTCTTTATCTCCCCGGGCAGAGCGAGCCTCTGAATCCTGCAGCTTCAAAGTAACTTTTTTACGCTCCTTTTCATGATAAGAAAGCTCCCCACAGAGCTGGAGGATGGCATGATCGTACATCTCCTTACACTACGGCATAACAAAAAAGTTAGAAAGACGAAGAATGATGCTTGAGGATGAAAGAAATGCACGAGAAATGGCTATCACCTGATGCATGAACTTTTCCGCCGCTTTGACAGCACCAGGAATATCATGATCAGCTCTATCAATAACACCATCAAAGATGTTGGCAATAAAGTCTCCTCCTTTGAGAGGAGTCCTCGCTGTGGCGCCGATCATCCCGTGGGCATCCCGCAGTTCCCCTGACGAGATCGAAAAGCTCGAAATAAAGTCGTTCAGGTCGCTAATTTCTCGAAGTGGCAACCTACATTCCTGGAAGGCTCCGAGCCCCAACCCCTCAGGATCAATGCCAGCGGTCCCCCTGGCTTCTGCATCAAATCCGGCTGCGCAATTTGAAGCTACATCAACGTCCTCTTCAAGGACCCCCGACCCACGAGCTCGATCGGAGCCAGTCGTTCCGGACTCAGCAGCCTCCGACTGAGGCACTTGCAAGTCTCTCACACTCGACGTCGTTGTCCTCCTTAGCAGGCTCCCATCATCATCCTCTCCTTCGGTATCAGGATTCGACTCTAAGGTTGAAGCAACAGTCCCAACAGTGGCTCGATGCTCGAGTGACCTGGTTTTCTTTATCGCAGGACGGACAACATCTACCCTGCTTTTCCTCTTCTTGCTCGTGTCGGGATCCAAGGCCCCTAATTCGCCATTAGGGGGTGGCCTCATCTGCATATTCTCGCCAAGACCTGCACTAGCGCAGTAACCGCAATACGTTTTTTCTAAGGGCTCAGAAAGAAACATAAAATACAAAGCATAGGCGGTAAAGGAACCTCACCATGATTCTTGGCCACCCAACGCTTCTTAGCCAGGCCGGTCCAAGACCGAACGCGATATGGGAACTTATCGTTCAACCACCCGATCCATGCCGACAAATCTATGACCACCTTCGGGTGCCAAGCGGCGGCTGCAGGGAGCACAAAGAGATTATTATTTCAAAAGGAAGAATAGTTGAAAAGCAGCTAAGGGGAAAATTGCTTACGTCGGGTATTCCACCTCTCTAGAAAAGGGCATCCTCTGGGTCAGGATGATATCTGAGGTCATTACTCGGATAAACCTACTCATCCATCCTAGATCCTTTCCCTCATCGACGCTCGTGAAAAAAGATTTTTTGGACCGATGGCGGAGCCTGATTAAACCTCAATACAATTGAGAGCTGTACATCGTGATCAGATGATTGAGGGTAAAAACCTCACCCTCAACCCCTTCGGTGAAATAACGAAGCACCAACACTATCCTCCAAAAAAAAGGGTAGATCTGACCAAGCGTCACTTGATATCGGTCGCAGAAATCAAGGATAACCGGGTCTATCTCTAGGGGAGAGGACTCGACAGATTTATCAGGTCCCAGGGTGAATGGGTAGGTGTACACGTGAAGGAAGCCAGCCTTAAAGTCAGTTATATTATCGTCGGGACCGGGAGTGGACCTCCACTGCCCTGCTCCATCGATAGTCCTTCCTCACCTTTCTAATATTGGTCACAACGCTAACGTATCGAGACACATGCTTGCATCGGCCCGGTGTAGATGAAGTGGCATCGACATTAAAATCCTCTGACACGTCGAGATTAGGTGGGGTACATTGTTCCAAGGAGGGAATCGCTATGGTTTCTTCCATAGGCGATCAGAATGATGATGCAGCGTCATTCCGTCGGGGAACCGTCCTAGAGGTACTAGCCATGTCAATGGTAAAAATCCTTCTATGAAAAGATGAAGGGTTGTCAAATACAAAAATTCTTACTCATGAGCTTGGAAGTGGGGTGAAAGTGGAAAGTGTCAAGCAAGCGATGCATTTATAGGAACCGCTGGGGAAGCGGAAGGGACGAGCCAATGGCAGTTCGTGGGTTTCTCGATTACTGCATATGATGGCAACCTTGCACAGTTCTCTGGAATATGCCATTTAATGCTCTTAAATGGTTGACTTCACGACAATGATGACCTCGAGACGACGGTTCAAAATCATTTCCTATTACTTCATTCTAGGAAACATGGAGACTATCTGTATACGGTGAAATCGGAGGCGTCTATTTCTCGCCACTAAGGTGCATTCAGAGGGTCATATCAGTATCTCGAGGCTGCAGGACTACGATCGAGCTCCCTCCCCTGAGGTTCGCCCACGATCCAACAAAGGTTCCGAGGGTAGGGAATTCCCGAGGCAAGCAGCCAGCATCAGCAGGGTCTAGCATCGTGCCTAGCCGTCCCATCTCCATATCTTTATATTTAATGCACTCTGTACTATATTGTATTCTCTCTCCTATATAAAGGGAATCCATGCCACTTTGTAAAGGGCTGATATTGCTCCAACTATTCTCCACCAGATCAATAATATCTCTCTCTCTCTTTTCTTTCTAACTTGCTCGTCCATACTAGCTCGAGGCTACTCTTAGCGTTTACTGTTTTCATACTGTTCTTCATTTATTTCTTGGTATTGGCCATCCAGAGCCTTGTTTGATCATACCTTAACTGTTATCCCATTCCCGACTACCCCCGGTAGCTCGAGCTCGAGCCAGATATCAACCTCGAGGTCCTTCATCAACCAATCCGAGGCTCGGGATGCAAGCATCTCGGTTTCATTACTACCCCGTTTTAGCTTGTATTTCTTCGTTAAACCTTATACTCTTAGCATCTACTGCTCTAACAACTAGCATAAAATTAGATCACATATTTTTAGAGTCCCGTTTATAAATTTAATTGTTGTTACCATTTTCACGGTAAACAATCTTTTACTTAGTGACTTCTAAGATGCATCTGGAAAAGAAATTGGAAAGAATACAGGGTAAGCTATATTGTAGTAAACAAACGGGACTAAGGATAAGTGAAGATAGGTAGTGTCATTAAGCTTTCAACATCCCTCGGAAGACTTTAAGATTTTTACTATAAGTTGAAGTAGATAAATCTTATAGCTTCCTTTTAACATTACAATCTCTTGTGTCATATGACAAATACTAGCTATGATCTAGTGTGCCTCAAGATGATTTATAGCATATCAGACCAATTCTCATAGCTGAAAAAGATATTATGTCCCTCCTGTCAGTATATATTATTCATTTTCATCATCTCTTAATTACTATATTTGGTTTAATGCAGATGCTAAAATTGGATCCACATTACATATCAAATGTAATAGGAGAGATTAGTTTACCTGTTGGTTTGATATTGTTGATAACAACTTTTCCAGCAATAACCAGAAAAATATTTGAGCTTTTCTTCTACACTCACTACAAAACACTGCCTTAAGCTTTCACTGAAGAAACTAGCTTTCCAGATTCAGACGACACATTAACTAACTTCTACAGAGGAAGTTTCCAAATATCTTTTAGTAAAGTAGGCCCACGAACCTTTCTTGGCTCCAAATTATCTAGAATGGAAGATTCAAAGGTCATCAAATAGAAAAAACTTATATGGTTAAATCTGTTAAATAACAGTATCATAACAAAACAACGGACAACAGAAATCGTAAATGTTTCAACACTAACTATATGCCAACATGTAAGTGTTTATCTTCAATTAAATAGTGAATGTACATGTGACCTTCAAAGACACTCTAATTTGGATTAGTTCTCAAATTCCAAGCTTTCAATCACTTGTTAATTGTATCGGGGCTTAAAGCTAATCTGGACAACAATTCCTTGTATATAGCAGGAGTGAGCCAACATGAAGAAGAGAAAATCCTCTCAACCTGATACAATATTTGTTTGTTTATTCATTATTGTTTTCACATCTGATATTAATGATCCATAATTGTGTGTAATACAAGTACTCCTCACACTTAGCTATTTCAAATATGTAGTCTTAAGTTTGTCAAACTATCTTGGGAAGAACAAATTTTTCAAGAATCCTGACAATTGAATTTGCTCTTCATTACCAACCTACGGTCCTGCACCAAGAATAGCTCATGCTTAAGAATCCACATAACAGTATAATAGTCTATTACTCACATAATATTGCTTAAAGAGGGGATAAATATATGAATTCACCTTAAGAAACCACAAAAAGGGATTAGAACCAAAGCCCTTTTATTTTCTTTTTCTGGTGCAAGGTGCCTACTACAATTACCTTGACTACAAGAACAATTGACCTTTATAGAGGATGAGGAAATCCCTACAATGCATGACCTTTATAAAACAACAATAATAGGTGTACAACAAAGGATATCTATTCACCTTGTTCCTTTATTGATCTCAGGGTTTTATAATAGGTTACACACTGTTGAAGATGTAATTTTTGAAATTAAAACATTCGTAATATTCATAAAGTACACTGCAAATGCCTCACTTGCAAGAAATGATTTACTGATCCACTTACCCCATAATACATGTAACACATCAGAAACAAGAAATAAACTTGTAAAAATTACAGGAATATTTTTTTCAAGTGTCTTTCAGCAAAAACTCTTTGGAAAGATTTTCAAAGCAAAAAAAGTAGCAATGTATTAGTTTGCCCACAAGAAAACAAAGAAAATTAAGTTGCTGAAAAGGCATGATTTGCTATTGCTATCAATTTAATTTCTTCAATATTTAAACACCACCAAGCAATTTGTTGTGTGATGGCAATAATCATATTACCTCAAAATCAAATAAGAAACTAAGGACCATTTAAAGAAACCAGGGGAAAACTAATTATTCTCCTATGTTTAAGAGGCAAAGTCTCCAAACTAGAACATTTGCAGCACCGAAGTACTAATCACTAATTGAATAGTAAAATCCCACAAGTGCTGCAAATCAAGAGTATGTACTTCAATTTTACAAATCATAACAATTTTAAACAATATTAACTCACCATTAAAGCCTGCTGGAAATGATTCTCACTTGTTCATTACTCAGGAGAACACATCATAAAGCTTGTGGAGAACTCGCCTACACCCCTCGATAATTTTTCTTAACTTCACTATTTTGCCACCTTCATTGCGAAAATAGCAGTGTAGATTGTTAGATGAATTGAAAAACTTTCTGATTAGTAAAACGAACAACCTAGCGTGGAGAAACAGTTAGAGCAAAATGATCAAATCAGTCAAACTCAGCATATGCTTATTTCGTACAGAGGCATCAGATTTATGAAAATCAGAAAAGCTCGTATCAATCAACAACAATAAAAAACAGTATATATGTCGACTAGTGGATTCATATCTCGACTAGTAGTAGATTCAATGAAAACATCAATATGCATCGACGATACTTAGAAAAATATCTAAATAGTCACAAGAATAACAGTAGCCTTCGAAAACATACAGAGGAACCAATTCATAACACAATAGAGGAATTAAGGAATAAACTCAACCAATCGCACATCAATTTAATAGCATCCAATTACCACAAACGACTTAGCATATGCTAAAAAACTATACTTTCACAAATTCTAAAACGCAATAGTTGGATATCAAAAATTATAAATTTGTACTTGTAAGCAGATTTTTTTGCCGATAAAGACAAGAAAGTGAAGGAGAAAAATGATTTCTGCAATAATCTTGAACCTACACGAAAAGAGAGGTTGGATACAAATAAAAGGGAGAATACTGACGACGAAATTGAGTATAAACGAGCAGCACCAATCCAAAATCAATATTAAATTGCACTTGCTGGGTAAGAAGAGAAGTTATACCTGGGGAAGAAGAGGATTTATCTCTGGAAAAAGATGACCGAGACCTGATCGATATAGGCTTATAGAGGAGTTGTCATTCGATGTCGTTAGTTGCAGAGGAAAAAGATGACCGAGACCTGACTGAGACCTGATTGATGGGGCGCAATGTTGTATCCGTTCCATGAAGGGAATAGGTTTTCCCATTTTTTTCTAATTAGAGTGAATAATTCATTGTTGTCCAAAAAAATGGAGGGAAAGATTATATTTTTCAGGTGCGGAGAGAAAGTTAAAATAATAACAATTAATTTTAATTAGTAATTTTTAGTGGCAATTTTATTTTATTGTCGGTAAAAGGATATTTTTACCGGCTAATGGTCATGTGCTGCTAATATTTCAGCTTAAATAATCTATTAGCGGCAATTGCCTTATTGCCACAAAAAAATTGCCGCCATTTGGTCTAAAGAATGCTGGGGCTACTTACATGAGAGCCATGACAACCATCTTCCATGACATGATACACAAGGAAATAGAGGTGTATGTTGATGACATCATCATCAAATCCAAGAGAGCCGCAGACTACATAGCAGACTTGAGAAAGTTCTTTGACAGGTTAAGGAGGTACAACTAAAATTGAACCTCGGGGTTCCCGTAGGAAAGTTATTGGGATTCATTGTCAGCCGCCGAGGAATCGAGTTGGACCCGTCCAAAGTTAAGGCTATTCAAGAGTTACCGCCACCAAAGAAGAAGAAGGACGTGATGAGTTTCCTAGGACGTCTCAACCACATCAGTCGCTTCATAGCACAGTCCACAGTTATATGTGAACCCATCTTCAAAATGTTGAGGAAAGATGCTGAAACGAGTTGGACCGAAGATTGTCAGAAGGCTTTTGACAAAATCAAGGAATGTCCACACCACCAGTCCTAGTCCCGCAAGAACCTGGGAGACCTTTGCTACTCTATCTATCTGTATTAGATGGAGCTTTCTAATGTGTTTTGGGACTACATGACGAGTCAGAAAGGAAGGAGCAAGCCATATACTACTTGAGTAAGAAATTCACACCTCATGAAACACGATACTCTCTGCTGGAACGCACTTGCTGTGCTTTAACCTGGACAACTCAGAAATTGAGGCATTACTTCTGTGCATATACCACATACCTCATATCCAGGATGGATTCTCTGAAGTGCATCTTTCAGAAGCCCATGCCAATCGGGAAGTTAGCGAAGTGGCAGATACTGTTAAGTGAGTTCAATATCGTCTATGTAACTCAGAAGGCGGTCAAAGAACAAGCATTGGCAGACCATCTTGCTGAAAATCCTGTGGGAGGAGAATACGAACCCTTGAAAACGTATTTTCCTGATGAAGAAGAAGTATCATTTGTAGGAGAGGACATTCCTGAAGCTTACGGCAGTTGAAGAATGTTCTTCGATGGCGCTGCAAACTTCAAAGAAGTAGGCATCAGAGCAGTTTTGGTATCAGAAACAGGTCAACATTACCCTGTATCCACGAAGATTAGGTTTTCATGCACCAACAACATGGCAGAATATAAAGCTTGCATCATGGGGCTCAATCTGGCCATCGATAAGAATGTACAAGAGCTGCTGGTAATTGGTGATTCGGATCTTCTGGTACACCAGGTTCAAGGAGAATGGGCTACGAAGAACACCAAGATATTGCCATACTTGTATCATGTGCAGGAGTTAATGAAGAGATTCACAAAGAGAGAATTCAAACATGTGCCCAGAATTCAAAATGAGTTCGCAGACGCACTGGCCACCTTATCATCAATGATACAACATCCAGACAAGAATTTTATCGATCCTATCACGGTGAAAATCCATAACCAGCCGGCTTATTGTGCTCATGCTGAAGAAGAAACGGATGGAAAATCTTGGTTTCGCGACATCAAAGAATATTTGGCAAGGGGAGAATATCCAGAGCAGGAAAACCATACTCAGAAATGCACGCTGGGGAGGCTATCCAATCACTTCTTCTAAAGCGGAGGGACCCTGTATAGAAGAACTCCTTATCTGGAATTGTTAAGGTGTGTTGACACAAAGGAAACTTCCAGATTGCTCGAGGAGATACATGCCGGAACTTGTGGACCGCATATGAATGGTTTTGTTCTAGCCAAGAAGATACTCAGAGATGGATATTTTTGGATGACCATGGAAATGGATTGCATCCGGTATGTACAGAAATGCCACCAATGCCAGGTACATGCAGATATGTGATAAAGGTACTACCAAGCGAGCTCAATGCAACAAGTGGACCTTGGCCTTTTGTTGCCTGGGGAATAAATGTCATCGGTCTGATCGAGCCCACTGCTTCAAATGGGCACAGGTTCATTTTAGTGGCCATCGACTATTTCACAAAATGGGTAGAGGTCGCATCTAACAAAGCTGTGACCAAGAAAGTTGTCGCGGACTTTGTCAAGGATCGTATTGTTTGCCGATCCGGAATTACCGAGTCCATTATAACTGATAATGCCACCAATCTCAAAAGTGACCTGATGAAAGCCATGTGTGAAACCTTCAAAATCAAGCACAAAAACTCTACAGCATACATGCCTCAAATGAATGGAACTGTGGAAGCTGCCAACAAAAACATCAAAAAGATACTAAGGAAGATGGTAGAAAATCACAAATAATGGCACGAGAAGTTACCCTTTGCCCTATTGGGGTACAACACTATGGTCCGCACATCAACTGGGGCAACTCCCTATTTACTTGTTTATGGTACCGAAGCTGTCATTCCAGCCGAGGTAGAGATTCCTTCTTTAAGAATTATACTGGAAGTCGAAATCAGTGATGTAGAATGGATAAGGAGCCGCTATGAGAAATTGGCCCTTATAGACGGAAAGAGAATGAACGCAGTATGTCACGATCAGCTTAATCAGAACAGAATGTCTAGAGCCTGAAACAAAAGGGTCAAACCAAGACAATTCGCACCAAGACAGTTGGTGCTGAAGAAGATCTTCCCACATCAAGACGAAGCCAAAGGGAAATTCTCTCCTAACTGGAAAGGTCCTTATATGGTTCACCGGATGCTAACAGCAAGAGCACTCATACTTGCATAAATGGATGGAGAAGTTTGGCCGAAACCAATTAATTCAGATGCAATCAAGAGATACTATGTTTAGATTGTTTACATTCCTTCATATGATGTAACTGAACTACGCTTGAACTGATTTCCATTTAAGAGGGGATATGTAGGAAGCCTTGTGGGTTCGGTCATATCATAATAAATTTTTTATTTTCCCCCAGCACCGGAAACTGGGGCAGAATTTTGAGGACGACCCTCAAAATTCTGGAGCAAGTCCAGCCGACGCCATCATATGCCAGATAGTCAGAAATTGGTTAAGAAACTTGGGCAGAATTTTGAGAAGGATTCTAAAAATTCCGGAAAGGGATTCTCAAAATCCCGGAGAAGGTTCAGTAAGTCTCATCGTACGCAAAACGACCGGAGGATCATTTACCAAATTGGGGCAGAATTTTGAGGAGGACCCTCAAAATTCTAATACAAGAAAGCTGCAATGTCTCTGAAATATGTTACAGTCATTAGTTCATCTAAAATTACTTAATATTTCACTATGTTTTTGTTACATCTCGCATTTTCGTACGTTAAAAGTTTCGTCTTCAGTTAATCGACGTAGTCTCGGGGATGAGATTATTTTAAGGTTAGTGTAGTTACGCTAATTATAACAAGCGAGAAATAAATGTCATGAATGATAAAATGGTACACGAATTAAAAAAATGAGTTTCGTTGAAAATGGCCAATTTAGGATAAAGTACGGGTCGAGCGATACTACCCGATAATTATGGACTAGTACCATACAAGGTACCAAATGGTCGTGATAATATGATATATATAATGTATATAAAGTATATTAAAAATGAGTAGTATTTTTAGGTTATTTGAGATAATTCTTAATTATACGTGTAATTAGTTAATTACCAAATAACGAAATATTACCCAATTAACTAATAAGTGGATAAAAAAATTATAAATTATTTACCCAAAATGTGGCAAGAAGCCACAAAATATGGAAAGTGACTAAGCATTCATATTAACTTATGTGGCTACTTAGGAATCTATGGGAACTAGCAATCAAAAGGTTATTATCCATTCATTTGGACAAAAAGGAAACCAAAAACGTCAAAAAATCCAAAGGGAAGGATATTGCATTCTCTTAGTCCAAGTCTTCAAAGTATAAGGATTCAATTTATTCAAAGAACACTCATAATCCATTTTGTGATATATCATGTTTCTTCAAAAAACGTTAGAAGCAAAAGCATGTT
Source organism: Nicotiana tabacum (assembly GCF_000715075.1). Taxonomy (NCBI): domain Eukaryota; kingdom Viridiplantae; phylum Streptophyta; class Magnoliopsida; order Solanales; family Solanaceae; genus Nicotiana; species Nicotiana tabacum. The sequence continues at coordinate 76,831,556 of NC_134087.1, forward strand.
CGTTCCAAAATTTCAAGAATCCAAAGCAGAATTTCGATTCATAAAGTTCAAAGAAGCAGGAACGAATTTTGTTCAAGGATTTAAAAAAAAGCAGAAGTTTAATCCGATTTTTAGGGTTCTAAGTTCAATCCACGAAGGTTTCCAATGGAATATTATACGGAGTTTTCCCTACTCCAGGTATGTTAAGGCCATCTCTTTTTTCTTTTGGAATAGTCCAAATTATAGAAACGAGCAAACGCACAGTTTTCATAAATTACTCTATTCATAGAAATACTATGGGTGTCTATTCCCCATATGGATTATTATTATCTTCTGTTCATGGGTCTTAGAATAATAAACAATTGAAAAAGTTTATTCGGAAGGAATATTAAGATTTTTATGTATTTTTCATGCATTTCACTCATTTATACATGTGCATTGACCCATGACCAGATGGTATTATATACGCATATATATGTAAATATATGTATATGGGATATGGAAAAAAGTTACGACGTTATATACGCACCACCACTTTGACCAGTTGGTAAATGTTGATGATGTTGCCCATAGTGGCCGAAACGATATGATGGGATATGTACACCCATACCTATGCATGGCATGACATTTATACGCACGTGCATGATATTATAAATATTTTAGAATTTACAAAGTTATTCAAATTTATACGCAATCTTTTACGTACGAATTTTCATGCCTTACATACTCAGTACATTTTTCGTACTAACGCCTTATTTTACGGGTCCTGCGTTTCATGCCCGCAGGTGCAGGTTGGCAAGTTGACGGCCCCCTCCTTAGGATCCTTGATCAGTGAGAGTTGACGTGCTCCACTTGATCCGGAGCTGCTTTTGATTTTGGTACGATATGTTTACGGGTATGATGTGGCTCAGTCCCGTCTTTGTACAATTATATTTCTATTAAAGGTTTGTAGACAGTATGTCTAGTTGGATTGTATGTGGCCTTGTCGGCTTTCAGTTTTGGATATATAGTTGTCTATAGCAGCCTTGCCGGCTCTCCCACTGTATTTTGCATGTATATGTACATATGCCTTGTTGGCAGGTCTCCTTCATGTATGTTATTTTTATAAATCAGCAAATGTTATTCAGATTCATATCTTAGACGCATGCTTAAGGGTGTTTGATAGGTAGGACTTGGGCACCTGTCGCGGCCCATCGGTTTGGGTCGTGACAAAAGTGGTATTAGAGCAGTTCTGTCCTAGGGTTGTCTATTGACCGTGTCTAGTAGAGTCTTGTTTATGGGTGTGTTGTGCACCATACTTATAGACAGGAGGCTACAAGACATATAGAATGTTATCATCTCTTTTTATCTCAGATCGTGTGATATAAGAATTCATGTTCCTAATGATATGTTATATTTTCAGCGATGTCTCCAAAGAGTGCATGTGCTCAAAAGGGAAAGTCCGTGGATGGTGAGACTACTAGTCGAGCGCCACGAGTTACCAGGGCTCGGGGAGAGTCTCATGGTGAGGTTCCATCTCAGACTTCACATACCCCGTCCTTTCCAGAAGAGCTCTGAGGGGCACCAACTCCAGCGCCCGCCCTTGTACATTCAGCACCTCAGCCGGCTGCACTGGGTCAAGAGATGAGAGATGCTATTTAGCTATTAACTCGATTAGTAGTCACGCAAGCTCGGTGTCAGGAAATAGGTATTGGTCATGCAGATAGGTCCGTCAGTGCGAGGGTTTGTGACTTCATTAATTTAGACCCTCCGATATTCACTAGGACAGATCCGAATGAGGACCCTCAGGTATTTATTGATTGAATGCAAAGGCCGTTAAGGGTAATGAAGGCCACTACAACTGAGTCAGTTGAGCTAGCATCCTATAGACTCCGAGATGTTTCAGCTAATTGGTACAAGTCTTGGGAATTGTCCAGAGGTGAGGATGCCCCTCTAGCAGTATGGCAGGAGTTCATAGAAGCTTTTCTTCGTCATTATCTGCCACTAGAGCTTAGGTGGGCCAGAATTGATAGGTTCTTGACCCTTCGACAGGGTAACATGAGTGTTCGGGAGTTTAGTCTTCAGTTTGATTCATTGGCTAGGTATGCTCCCACTATTGTATCTAAGATGAAGGATCAGGTTCACCGATTCGTGATGGGACTAGAGCCTCACTTGCTTAAGGATTATATGTCGGTCTCACTTCAGCCAGACATGGATATTTCTTGTATTCAGGCATACGCTCAGGGTGTAGAGGAGTGTAAACAGAAACAAAGGGCCGATCATGAGTATGATAGGGCCCAGAATAAGAGAGCAAGGTCTTCCGGTCCTTCTGGTGAAATTCGAGGTAGTTAGAGGCAGCAGTACCGGAGGTATCCCGCCTAGCCATCGGCTAGTGCGCCCCCTCAGTTTGGCGGTAAGAGATTTGATTGTTCCTTATATTCAGGGCCTAGTCAGAATTTCAGGGCCTCAGGTTCTCAGTATAGGGGTGAGTCAAATCAGGTGAGGCCGCCCTTGCCACGATGTGTTCAATGTGGTAAGCAACATACCGGGCAGTGCCATATGGGATTAGGTGTTTGTTATACTTGTTGTTATCTGGGCCACGTTATGAGGGATTGCCCGATGAGAGGTAATGCAAGCATAGCTCAGATAGTGGGATCTGTAGCTGGTTCGTCATCATCAGTGTGCCCCCCTAGGCAAGGTCCACAAGCACCAATGAGTCGTGGTAGAGGCAGAGGTGGAGCATCTATCTCGAGCAGTCCTCAGAACTGCATTTATGCGTTGGCAGGACGACAGGACCAGGAGTCATCGCCTGATGTTGTTACAAGTATATTATCAATCTCCTCATATGATGTATATGCAATGATTGACCTAGGTTCCACCTTATCATACGTTACTCCATCAGTTTCTAGTAAATTTGAAATAAAATCTGAATTGGTTAAACCTTTTGAGATGTCTACACCTGTTGGGGACTCAGTGATAGCTAAACAGGTATATAGGGGTTGTATAATAGTAGTTCATGGTCGACCTACCGTAGCAGACTTAATCGAGTTAGATATGGTAGAATTTGATGTTATAATGGGTATGGATTGGTTGGCTTCCTGTCATGACAACGTTGATTGTAGATCAAACATAGTTCGATTTCAATTTCTATGGGAACCTTTTTCGGAGTGGAAATGTAATATGGCATTGCCGAGAGAAAGATTCATTTCCTATCTCAAGGCAAGGAAGATGATCAGAAAGGGCTGTATTTATCACTTAGTTCAGGTTCAAGATGTGGAAGTGGAGTCACCAACCATTCATTCTATCCTAGTGGTTAATGAGTTTCCCGATGAACTTCTGGGTCTTCTGCCAGAACGAGAAATTGAGTTTGCCATTGACCTACTACCAGATACTCATCCAATATCTATTCCTCCCTATAGAATGGCCCCCACAGAGCTAAAAGAGTTGAAAGAACAACTAAAGGACTTGCTTGAAAAAGGGTTTATCAGACCTAGCACATCACCATGGGGGGAACCTATGTTATTTGTGAGGAAGAAAGATGGTTCCTTATGGATGTGTATTGATTATAGACAGCTGAATAAGGTAATGATCAAGAATAAGTACTCACTCCCAAGAATTGATGGTTTATTTGATCAGTTGCAAGGTGCCAAGTATTTTTTAAAAATAGACTTGAGGTCCGGGTACCATCAGGTAAGGGTTAAAGATGAAGACATTCCGAAGACATCATTCAGGACCAGATATGGGCATTTTGAGTTTCGTGTTATGTCCTTCGGTTTGACCAATGCCCCAGCAGTATTCATGGATTCGATGAACCGTGTGTCCAGGACCTTTTTAGATCTGTTCGTAATTGTATTTATCAACAATATATTGGTGTATTCTCATTCGGAGGCTGAACATGCAGATCATTTGCGTATTGTGCTCAGAGCTCTACAAAAAGGAAAGTTGTATGCAAAATTCTCCAAATGTGAATTCTGGTTAAACTCTATAGCTTTCCTTGGGCATATCATTTTGGGTGAAGGCATTCAGGTGGATACACAAAAGATTGAGGCAGTGAAGACTTGGCCTAGACTCACAACACCGATAGAGGTTCGTAGCTTCCTCGGTTTGGCAGGTTATTACAGGAGATTTGTAGAGGGATTTTCTTCCCTTTCAGCACCTTTGACAAAGTTGACTTAGAAGGGAGAAAAGTTTCAATGGACTGATGCTTGCGAATGGAGTTTCCAGGCATTAAAGGACAGATTAACGTCAGCACCGGTTCTAATGCTTCCAGAAGGGACCGATGGTTACGTTATCTATTGTGACGCTTCAGGAGTTGGGTTGGGTTATGTATTGATGCAACATGTTAAGGTTGTGGCTTACTTTTCTAGACAACTAAGAAATCACGAGAAGAACTACCCGACCCACGATTTAGAGTTAGCCGCGGTGATTCATGCACTAAAAATGAGGAGGCACTACTTGTATGGCATTCATGTTGATATCTATATGGATCATAAGAGCCTCCGGTACATCTTCAAGCAAAAGGAATTGAATCTACGTCAAAGGAGATGGTTGGAGCTACTTAAAGACTATGACGTTGATATTTTATACCATTCGGGGAAGGCGAACGTAGTAGCCGACGCCCTTAGCCGTAGATCTATGGGTAGCCTGTCGTATTTACAGCCAAAAAAGAGAGCAATAGCCCACGAGGTTCATCAACTAGCTAGTCTTGGAGTTTGGTTACTGGATTCAGGTGATATTGGAATTACTATTCAAGATACGACAACATCCTCTTTAGTAACTGAAGTAAAAGAACACCTGTATGAGGATCCTGTGTTAGTTCATTATAGGGATACCACTCTTCAGAAGGAGAAGACATCGTTTGAAATTACAGAAGATGGAGTCCTCAGATATCAAGGGCGATTATGTGTGCCTAATGTTGCAGGGCTGCATCGGCAAGTTATGGGAGAAACTCACTATTCTCGTTATTCTATCCATCCAGGAGCAACAAAGATGTATCATGATATCAGGGAAGTATATTGGTGGGACGGGATGAAAAAGGATATAGTAGAATTTGTTGCTTAGTGTCCTAACTGTCAGCAGGTTAAGATTGAGCATCAAAAACCCGGTAGATTATTGTAGGCTATGGAGATTCCGACTTGGAAATGGGAAATAATCATTATGGATTTCATCGTAGGCTTACCTCGTACCCAGCATAAGTTCGATTCAATATGGGTGATTATTGATAGGCTTACAAATTCATCCCATTTTCTACTCGTTAGAAATACATATTCCTCAGAGGATTATGCAAGGCTTTATATTAAAGAGATAGTACGATTGCATGGTGTCCCTATATATATTATCTCGGATAGAGGAGCTCAATTTACAGCTAACTTCTGGAGGTCCTTCCAAAAAGGATTGGGGACTCAGTAAGTCTTAGTACAACATTTCATCCCCAGACAGACGGACAGGCTGAGCGTACTATTCTGACACTAGAGGATATGTTACGAGCTTGTGTAATGGACTTCAAAGGTAGCTGGGATGATCATCTGCCGCTTATAATAATTACCATTCCAGTATTCAAATGGCTTCATATGAAGCTCTTTACGGACGAAAGTGTAGGTCGCCTATAGGGTGGTTCGATGTTGGAGAATTTGAATTACATGGGCCAGACCTGGGTCAGCAAGCTATAGAAAAAGTAAAATTGATCTGGGATCGATTGTTGATAGCTCAGAGTCGTCAAAAGTCATATTCTGACGTATGGTGACAAGATTTAGAGTTCGGGGTTGATGATTGGGTATTCTTAAAGATGTCACCTATGAAGGGTGTGCTGAGATTTGGCAAGAAAGGCAAACTTAGCCCACGGTATATTGGGCCTTATAGGATCATTCGGAGAGTGGTCCAAGTAGCTTATGAGTTAGAATTGCCCTCGGAATTGGGGTTTGTCCATCCGGTTTCACATATCTATGTTGCGGAAGTATATTGGCGATCCTACCCGAGTGGTGCCTACGGATGATGTATAGATTACAGAGGACTTGTCATACGAGGAAATTTCGGTTACCATCCTAGACCGACAAATCTACAAGCTACGGAATAAGGAGGTAGCCTCCGTGAAAGTACTTTGGAGGAACAACAATGTGGAAGAAATGACTTGGGAGGCCGAGGAAGACATGAAGTCTAGATATCCCTACTTATTTCCTCCTCCAGAGAAGGGTCCAACTAAGCCGTCATAACCATAAGGTACGTGTATAAATTCTTGTGTTGGTTATTGTCATTGGTCGTGTGAGGCCATTATCGTTGTTCATAATTGTGGCCCTGTGTGGCGTTGGGTTATTAAGCTCCTACGGGGAGAGTTGGTAGTGGTGTTGTTACAAAGGTGACCCTGCCAAAGTTATATAAATCATGGAGAGTTGAACATTCGAGGATGAATGTTTCTAAGGGGGGAAGGATGTTACATCTCACGTTTTCGTACGTTAAAGTTTCGTCTTCAGTTAATCGACGTAGTCTCGGGGATGAGATTATCTTGAGGTTAGTGTAGTTACGCTAATTATAACAAGCGAGAAATAAGTGTCATGAAGGATCAAAGGGTACACGAATTAAAGAAAACGAGTTTCGTTAAAAATGGTCAATTTGGGATGAAGTACGTGTCGAGCGATACTACCCGATAATTATGAACTAGTACCATACAAGGTACCATATGGACGTGATAATATGATATATATAAAGTATATTAAAAATGAGTAGTATTTTTAGGTAATTTGAGATAATTCTTAATTATACTAGTAATTGGTTAATTACTGGATAACAGGACACTACCCAATAAACTAATAAGTGGATAAAAAATTTATAAATTATTTCCCCAAAATGTGGCAAGAAGCCACAAAATATGGGAAGTGACTAAGCATTCATATGCCTATGTGACTACCTAGGAATCTATGGGAATTAGCAATTAAAAGGATATTATCCATTCATTTGGACAAAAAGGAAACCAAAAATTTCAAAAAATCCAAAGGGAAGGATACTGCATTCTCTTAGTCCAAGTCTTCAAAGTATAAGGATTCAATTTATTCAAAGAACACTCATAACCTATTTTGTGATATATCATGTTTCTTCAAAAAATGTTAAAAGTAGAAGCATGTTCGTTCCAAAATTTCAAGAATCCAAAGCAGAATTTCAATTCATAAAGTTCAAAGAAGCAGGAACGAATTTTGTTCAAGGATTTCAAAAAAAAAAAAGCAGAAGCTTAATCCGATTTTTAGGGTTCGAAATTCAATCCACGAAGGTTTCCAATGGATTATTATACGGAGTTTTCCCTACTCCAGGTATGTTAAGGTCATCTCTTCTTTCTTTTGGCATGGTCCAAATTATACTAAAGAAACGAGCAAACACACAGTTTCCATAAATTACTCTATTCATAGAAATACTAGGGGTGTCTATATTCTTGATTCCCCATGTGAATTATTATTATCTTCTGTTCATGGGTCTCAAAATAATAAGCAATTGAAAAGGTTTATCCGGAAGGAATATTAAGATTTTTACGTATTTTTCATGCATTTCACTCATTTATACATGTGCATTGACCCATGACCAGATGGTGATATATACGCGTATATATGTAAATATATATATATGGGATATAGGAAAAGGTTACGGCGATATATATGCACCACCACCTGATCAGTTGGTAAATGTTGATGATGTTGCCCACAGTGGCCGAGACGATATGATGGGATGCCCTCAGTGGCTTGATGATATTATGTACACCCATACCTATGCATGGCATGACATTTATACACACGTGCATGACATTATAAATGTTTCAGAATTTACAAAGTTATTCAGATTTAAAGATGTGTTTCTTTATTCCATGTTTCATCTGTGTCTTTTACGTACTAATTTTCATGCCTTACATACTCAGTACACTTTTTGTACTGACGCCCTATTTCACGGGGCCTGCATTTTATGCTCGCAGGTGCAGGTAGGCAAGCTGATGGTCCCCCTCCTTAGGATCCTTGATTAGCGAGAGTTGGCGTGCTCCACTTGATCCGGAGCTGCTTTTGATTTTGGTATGATATGTTTGTATGTATATATATATATATGGGTATGACGTGGCTATCGAAAAATTATATTGTATATATAAAGTTAAAACTTTTTTTTATGTGTGTGTGTATGTATATATGTATATATGTATATATATATATATATATATATATATATATATATATATATATATATATATATATATGTATGTATGTATGGGGTTATGACGTGGCTCAGTCCCGTCTTTGTACAGTTATATTTCTATTAGAGGTCTGTAGATAGTATGTCTAGTTGGGTTGTAAGTGGCCTTGTCGGCTTTCAGGTTTGGATATATAGTTGTCTATAGCAGCCTTGCCGGCTCGCCCACTGTATTTTGCATGTATACGTACATATGCCTTGTTGACAGGTCTCCTTCATGTATGTTATTTTCGTAATTCAGCAAATGTTATTTAGGTTCATATCTTAGACGCATGCTTAAGGGTATTTGACAGGTAGGACTCGGGCATCCATCGCGGCCCATCGGTTTGGGTCGTGACAGTTTTCTAAAATAACTCTACTTTCATCAATAAGTGCATATTTTCGAAAACTCTATTTCCATGACAGCTAGGTGTTACCTAGGGAAACTCAAACAGGGCCCCCAATGTAGAGCAAAGCATAACTAGCAGATAAAGGCACGAACCAACCTCCCCTTACAAAACTCACGACTTTTCTTTGGGTACAGGCACAATGGACATAACAGGAGCATTCACAAATATACACGCAGCAAAATCACTATCAATCGGGCCACCGGACACAAATATATCTCCAACTAAGACACATTCTACTCCTATTTGCTACTTGTTCATTGCATGAGGCTAAGCCCTGCCTCCCTTTTGCATAAGGTTAAGCATTGCCTTCTCTTTGCATTAGACTAAGCTCTGTCTCAAATCTTGCATTAGGCTAAGCCCTGCCTCCATACTTGCATAAGGCTAAGCCCTGCGTCCCTATCTGCATGAGACTAAAAGCCTTATCTCAACTCTTGCATGAGGCTAAGTCTTGCCTCCGCATTTGCATAAGGCTAAGCACTACCTTCTCTTTGCATGAGACTAAGCCCTGTCTCAAATCTTGCATGAGGCTAAGCTCTGCCTCGACAATTGCATGAGACTAAGCTCTGTCTCAAATCTTGCATGAGGCTAAGCCTTGCCTCCATACTTGCATAAGGCTAAGCACTGCCTTCTCTTTGCATGAGACTAAGCCTTGTCTCAAATCTTGCATGAGGCTAAGCCCTGCCTCCACATTTGCATAAGGCTACATTGTCTTCTCCTTGCGTGAGACTAAGCCTTGTCTCAAATCTTGCATGAGGCTAAGCCCTGCCTCCATATTTGCATAGGGCTAAGCATTGTCTTCTCCTTGCATGAGACTAAGACTTGTCTCAAATCTTGCATGAGGCTAAGCCCTACCTCCACATTTGCATAAGGCTAAGCATTGCCTTCTCCTTGCATGAGACTAAGCCTTGCCTCAAATCTTGCATGAGGCTAAGCCCTGCCTCCTTTTGCATGAGGCTAAGCACTACCTTCTCTTTGCATGAGACCAAGCCCTGTCTCAAGTCTTGCATAAGGCTAAACCTTGCCTCCATATTTGCATAAGGCTAAGCACTGCCTTCGCACGGGACTAAGCATTGTCCCTCCTTGCATAAATGTTGATCTATTCTAAACTCGGCACTATCTTCTTCCCTCGAGCTAAGCTCTGCCCCCAAACTCCGCACAAGACTAAGCTTTGTCCTGCTATCACTCTCAGTATCATATCTCTGGACTTCATGGGCTGACATATAGCCAACCTGTCCAAAGGCGTCATAGTCTGAAGGCATCATCCTTATAGCCTGAAGATACCATGCCATGGCATGAGGATCCCTTAAACTTGCATATCATTATTCAAAGGCGTCATGGTTTAGAGGTACCATTCTCATGGCTCGGGAACATCATTTCATGGCCTACGAATCTCCTTTCTCATAATTCATGGCCCAGGACATCATAGTCTAAGGACGACATCTGCACTGTCCAAAGACAATATTTTATGGTCCAAAGGGAATTTGCATCACGTTTAAATTCTTGCAGTAATCTATTTACTTGCATGCATCGCATTTTGAGTTTTGCAAGTAATCCAGGAGATAACCGTTCTTCAAACATGAGCAGTCTTCACTCCGATTTCCGCTCACACCACTTACATTTTGCCATTATAACCGATTCCCATAAATTTCCCACCTTACTCTGTGGCCATTCAAATATTTGCCCTATAATACATATGTTGCACTCCAAACTCACAATCATAACTCTATCCGACATTACCCTTCACAAAAGAACCTTTTCCATCGGCTTCATTCACCGTTGGGTCCAGAACTATACATGGCCTGATTCCTGTAAAACCAAGGATATGTAGGCAACTCAGAGACCAGGGTTCAGCTTCTATTTTTTCAAAACACCATTCGGTCAAAATCGGTCATCATTTCTTTACCTGAAAACTCTTTCACCATTCCCGGGTAAAGAGGGGTAATTGTTGATACCCAATTTTTCCCTCATATATTTTAAAATGTGCATACATATTTTCAAAATATTGTACATGCATCTACAAAATGCACAAGTATTTTCACAATTTTTCTATAGTTTTTAAAAGCCTTAAATCAATTTATTTTCGTATTTTTAATTATATAAATATTCAAAATTATCTGTCATATTACTTTATGATGAGTTAATCATCTGAATTCATCATTTACGCTGATATAAGTGTTCAAATATTTCAATTGTATTTTTTACAATTACGTTTGCATTTTTAAGACTATAATTGCATATTTTGCAAACCCTACATATGCATAACTACATTATCTATACAAAAAATGACTTTTTATATTTTTATAATGTTAAATAATTATTTTAAATCATCTTCATGCATAAAAATTATTTTTATCATTTAATTAGCTATTTTTACAAATTATTTTATTTATTAATTGAGTATTTAACAAATAACCCTTTAATTAGGTCTAAATTCGGACCCCCCCAGCTCAATTTAAATTAACCTATGCCCAAACCACCCCGGTCCAAAACCAAATGACCTCTACCTGACCCAAATCCCTTCTAATCGTGGTCGTTGATCTCTAAGATCAACTGTCCACAATCACCCTTTCCTTTTTTAACCCAAATGACTAACCCTAGTCATTCTCCAAAAATCGCCGCCCCTGATTCTCCATCTTCTCTCTGAGACCACCCAAACCCTAGATGCGCCGTCACCCCTACACCTCTTAAACCCCTTTAATCTCTACAAAATATGGGGTTATTTGGGGTTTTGCTACCCTATCTAACCTATTACTGCTGCTGGTTGTTCGATTCTCGTTGCTTTCTGAGGGAACCTTGAAGAGGTTCGACTCATAGTCGACCTAGGTTATTCGTTTTCCTTATGAACATCACCTTGTGTTCGTTAATGTTGTGAGTATCATTGGTTTTGTGGTTGTGGTTAGACTTTTCCTTTACCCCGCCCCTTTTCTCAAAACCCTCATCTTTTTCAACATGAATCTTTTCAGATCTTTGTAGATCTGGAGTGATTTTGAGTTTATCCAGTGGTCTTCTTTTAAAAAAAACTTGTTCTCTTTATTGTTAATCGATTTCAGTATCCTTCTATATTAGGGTTTTGCTTCCCTGTTATTTGTTGCTCAAATTAGGGGTGGGCATTCGATATTTTGGTTCGTTATTTAAGAATTTCGATTCGGTATTCGGTTTATCAATTGTACATACCAAATACCGTACCAAATTATTTTGGTACGGTTCAGTTTTGGTTTAATATTTTCTAAATAAGCAACACAAAAATGGATAATGAGTCAAGTGCAATAACATGGTAAAAAAGAGGTCAGATGATGGCGGCACAAGACCTCGTCCTCCTTACGACCTGTGAGATATAAGTTGGGTTTTCTTTTTATTACCCCTAATGAGGCGGCTGAATGTAGTCGACATCCTTGATATTTTCCTAGTTGAGAATGTTCTCTGTGGTCCTGTGACAGTGTGTGTAAATAGTATTAGTACTTGTTGATCTTTTGCAGACGTTGTGTAGAATGTTTAGCACGAGTTGTAAGCAAAGAAGTTCATCATATATTCTATCTGTATCAAAGCTTACCTTTTAATGTCATGTTGTTTACTGTCTTGTCTTAAAAGAAAGCAGGAGTAGGAATAGCCATGAAGAAGTTTACGAAATTAGAGTGTGGGCTTGGGCAGTTGGGCTTGGGGTAGGGGTGGGGCGATGGGAAATTGGGAATTAAATTATAAAATTGGGCTTGGGGCTGGGCAGGGTCCAGAAAAAAAGTTTTAAAATTTCGGTATTTCGGTATACCGAAATTTTAAAATTCTAATACCGAGAATCATACCGAAATACCAAATACCGAAAAGGCAATACCGAATTAGACCGAAATACCGGAAAAAATCGAAACCGAAATACCGAATTAATTCGGTTCGGTTCAGAATTCAGTTTTTCAAATTTTATACCCACCCCTAGTTCAAATCTATTTGAATCAGAAAAGATTTCGAGTTCCGACAGCAGTTTTCCTTAAAGATTTTCTTTTTTCCCTATTGTTAATCGATCCTAATGTTCTCTAAGAACTAGGGTTTCACTTCGTCTGTTTCTTTGAAGCTTTTATCAAAAATTCCTATGTGTTTGATTCTTTTTTTCTACTGATTCTTGCATGACTATGTTCCGTTTTTAGTTTGTTTGATTATTTTATTGTTCGCTTAAATATTTGTCTGTTATTCCTTGAGTAAGTGATTGATTATTTGACTGTTTAGGGTTCAAAATTTGCTTTGTTTTGCTGAGATGATTACTTCATATAATTTTTGTCTACTTTCCTTATTGTGGGACTCCTAATTGACACTACTTGCCTTAATTACTCTTTCTAAGCTTAATTTAGGGGAATTGATTGTTTTACCAACCCCGGATGACTAATTGTCCTTGCTACTTGCCGAAGTTTTGGTGTTCTGAATCTAATTGATTACCTACCTTATTTGGACCTCAATTCCGAGCTATTTTTGGATACAATCCCATGATTTTTGCCTATTGATTGGTCCTGTCATTCCTAATTGATGAACTGATTACTTTCTTTGCCTTATTTGCAAACCTTTAAACTACTTTACCTTATTTACTCTACTCTGTTGAATTCTATATAAGCCTCACTCTTTTTCTTAAACACACACACACACAGATATAGAAAGACACACAAAGTTCTTGCTCTCTTCCTCTATCACAATCTTCTACCTTTGGACCCTGTTTGCTTCACTTTTCTATTATTATCTCTTAACAAGTATGCCTCCACTACTGCTATTCAATTAAACCTATGTGTTTCCTTATAATTAGCATGTCTTTTCTTCTATTCAACTAAACCTATGTGTTTCCCTAATCAGCATGTTCACTGCTATTCAATTAAACTATGTGTCATATTATCAGCATGTCTACTTTTATCTCATTAGATCCCTGTGCTTTATGACTATTGTTCCTAATTAGCATGTCTACTTTTGTTTAACCTATGTGTTTCCTGTAATCAGTATGTCTACTTCTGTTTAACCTATATGTTTCCTGATTTCAGCATGTCTACATGTTTGCTTATATGTAAATTAGAACTATGTCTACTTATTTCTCAACTGGCATGTTTCCTACCCTGTTTTAAGTGATCACCCCCTAGCAAACTAGTAATTTCCATGCTCCAAATCCGGCTACCACTTTGTATATGACTGTCTAATTGATCCCAGCATGCCATGTCTTTATTTAGTGTCTGTCCATATACCCACCTAGTAACAGCTAATAAACTAAGTTGAAACTTTTCTTGAGGTGATCTTGTTTCTGCCTACTATTTGATTGATGTAATCCTTGTTTGAATCTCAAATGTTGAAATGACTCTGTTTGCTCCATACCTCCTGAAAATTCCAAAACAATTTTTTATTAAAACTATCTCCTGTTTTCAACTGCTACTCTTAGAACATCTAGGGTCCTACCTCTCTAGTGTGAGCATTGCCTAGGGGTCCATGAGACTCCTCTGAACTTTGACACACTGGGACTGGCTCTCCAAACTTGCTCACAAAGTGGTTCTTTAAAGGTTTTCTGGTGTGAGCATTGCACGGGGTCCCTAAGGCCCTTGGGAACTTTGACACACAAGGATACCATTGGGTGCACTATGAGAATATTGGCATGTTCATACTTGGTTGAAGGCCTGATTTTTCCAGGTTTACTTTTTGGGCCTATCCAGGCTCCCTATAGTTTTAGCAGTCTCACTTCTGTAATTCATTCATTTTTGGACTGTAATAACAATTCTTGTTAAAACAGATATTGGGGACATTAGTAAAACATGAGGGACTTTTATATATGTTTTGTGGGGAAATCAGGTAGAAATCATGCTCTTAGGACTGTTATAATTATCTACCTGGATTAGAAACCATGCATATAGGTTGTTATGTGCACTAGAAAACATGCTTATAGGTTCATCATGTATTTGATCTAAATTTATATTTATGCATATTCGCATCCGCGCTAGAAATCCTGTCTCTAGGTTGTTGTTAATTAAGTCTCAACAATCGGGTTCATAAATCCTCCTATGTGCATTAGAAACCATGTTTTAGGACATTTTATTGCACTCACTTTGATATCATATTTGCAGTCCAATCGTATAAAAAATCAATTTCTTCAGTAGCAATCATGCCTATAGGAAATACGTATAAAAGCAGTCCCAACACCTAGATATCAGGCTTATATATAAAACTAGTTCTGTAACATTTGTGATTATTTTTCAGCACCTAGATAGCATGCCTATAGGACCTAATGAACCAAACTGCCTGCTTAAAACCGTTTACTGGTTTATTGCGATTCTGGTTAACGATTATATATCATGTTTATAGGACATCTCTGTTCCACGCCTAGGCAAGCCTATAGGACGACTAAAATCATGAAATTATAAAACTGTGCTTTGTTTGTGAACTGCCCAGATTCAGCTAGTCCTAAAATCAGTAGGCAACTGATTAAGTACCTTCTGCCTCGCTTTAATAAAATACTGCATATGTTCTGCTTTGTGCTCACCTAGATATCCTGCTATAGGACTTTCAAAGTGTCTGAAATACTGTTGTTTGAGACGTGCAATTGCCTGCTTATTTGTGGAGGTAAAATATGAGCCTTTAATTGTTCCTTTATCTGACAGTGCTATTTGTTTTGCTTGTCGCTTAGATTTTCTCCTTTTAAAGCACTATAAGAGAGATCCACCTTAACTAGAAGTCCTAAACACCTCCAGGACCATAAGTAAGGGATGGGTAATGCACGCATAGAGTATGTTTAATTAGAATCGCTTATATAACCACTAAGGGGAGGGTAATCAGGTAGTAAAGGATATGATGACATGTGCGCTAATGCTATGTGTAGCACCCCAACTTGGGGACGATTACCAAGTATTGCACAGAAGTGATCCTATAGGCTAAAAAATCTAGGACCCCTTCTACCCCTTGTTTTAAACGTAATATCTATTTGTCTAAATTGCTTTGTTTGTTTATAAGACTAATTCACCTAATTCAAGTTTGGTCGAGACCCACCATTGTGGACCTCGAAGGGTTCCTAATACCTTCTCCTCAAGGTTATTTTGAGCCCTTACCCAATCTCTGGTAATGCAAACCAGTTTATGAGTTATTTGCTTTAGGTGCCCTAACGCACCTTAAATCCGTTAAGTGGTGACTCTTCAAATTCCATACCCAATTTCCAAAAGGAAGGAGTTGGCCCAAAGAGATGTCGAAACCCGGACTCCGTGAGGAAAAATGGGGCGCGATAGGTGTGACTTGGATGAGATCAGACGACATCCCAAATATATAATTGATGCCTTTCTCAATTGGGTCGTAGGGCTGTTGGATCTCTTTTGGCATCGTTTCTTCGGTCTTTCCTGGACTCGGCTTGTACCGAGGTCAACCGTTGGATCGGCCCATGCAATTCGTCTTCGTCAGCATGGACTTCGGCACAATAGGCATTGTGTATTTCATCCCAAGTGATTAGGAGATATTTCATAAGCCGACTCAACAACTTTCTGGTCGCCCTCAAACCGTTTCTGTTATGCCCATTTTGGATAGCTGCTACAGCCATGCCTTCTGATACATTTGGTAATGTCATCCTTACATGGTTGAATCGAGTGAGGAAATCCCTCAGTCCCTATCCAGGTGCTTGCTTGATGTGTTCACTCTTGCTTCCGCCTCTTTCGCTTCGGCATGGGCCGTTACGAACTTATCGTCCATCTCTTCGAATGTTTCAATGGAGCACGCGGGAAGCTGTGTATACCAAGTTAATGCGCCTCCGATGAGGGTTTTGCCAAACTTTTTCAATAGGATGGAGGATACTTGTTCTTTGGCGAGATCGTTGCCCTTTACCGCGGTGACGTAGTGAGTCACATGATCTTTAGGGTCAGTCGTACCGTCATATATTTTTAGGTGGGGCGGCATTTTGAAGGTTTTGGGTATGGTATGCGGGGCGGCTTCATCACTGTAGGGTTGTTCCACGAATCGACCAGTATCTCTTTTTGGTAAGAGTTTTGGGGAACCCGATATTTTGTCTACCCTATCTTGTTGCTCTTTCATTTGGTCTTGAAGCATTTTGTTTTCGTTTTTCATTTCTTCCATCTTTCTCAGAATGGCCATGAGGGTATCGTCACCTGCATTATTAATATTGTGAGTGATACTTGTTATTGGAGGGAGAGGGCTATATTGCTCGGCCGTCATTGGCGCAACGCAAGTCCTCGCATTTTCTCTAATTGCTTTTTAGGCGGGCTTGTTGAGGATGTTGGTCAGCGTGTTTGTTAGTCAAGCCTCAAGTAGTTTCTTCACTACTGGTGGTGCCTCTTCCGTTGTGGACCTGGAAACACCTTTACCGTGGGACATTGTGATGCTACCATGAGGGATGGGTGAGCCACTTCGCCTGTGAGAGGCATTTGGCATTACATCTTCACCCTCCGTTTCAGAAAACTCATTGATTGTGTTTAGGAGGTTGGTGGTGAGATCGGCCACTGCCTTCATCCTTTCTTCTCCGTTACTTGCAATGTTAGATCTGTATGTACAAGTGAGTAGGGGGTTTTGCATTTTTTTTGGCTAGTTACAGATCTCGATAAGCGGAGGGGGGGTATGTCCCTTATAAATAGAAAGAGAGATCAGGTGATAGTCATGTAATATTCTCTGATAAAAACACTCTTTGAAAAGCAAATTTTCTCTCTAAATAGAATACAAACATTATCTTTCTAAAGAGATTCGATTGTCTATTATTACATACCTTTTCCATCAGAGATCTGTAACTAGCCAATAAGGAGAAGGTTTAACCCAATATTGAAGGAGAAGGAGGAATCATCCACCTCATTCAATATTGGGTTAAGCCTTCTCCTTATTTACTCTAGTGCCATTTATTGTTATTTATTGCTTGACATTTCATCCTCATTAATGGTCTTAATACATTAAATGCACATTACATTTAATCTTCTTTTAACACTATTCTACATCATTCGCATTAATCGGTTGTAGATCTGAAGTTATTATTATTAACTAGGTTTAACCCCTCAATATATATATTTAATTGGTTTAATCAAAGATCTATATTTTTTGGCCAAACAGTTTACAAATCAGCGAAAGGGACTTGAAAAGCGTATGATAAAGGAGGAACACTTTAGGATAAAGGTATTCATGTTGAGAGGGTCTACTCCAGGGGGAAGAAAAGAAAAGAAATGGTTGATCTGAAAAGGTTGGAATCAATTCCAACACAACATTAGAACATAACATTATCGTCTTCCAAAAGCCATAATTTCCCCCTGCCTTTCAAAATGGACTAAGGTTTGGAATCTTTATTGGTTTGAACTATAAACTATGACATATTGCCTAATGAAGAAGCATTGCATCCCAAGTTATCACTGTTGATGAAAGAGGTTGCCCAAAATGTGTTGCCATTTTTCTTTTGGTACAAATATAAACTAAGTGAGGAAATGGCCAATTAGATATTATCTATGCTACTTTTCTCTCACCTTTCAAAAAAATGACTTACTCCTCTTTATTCCTCTGTTTCATTCTTCTCTTTAATGGTAATCTTCTTTTTCTCTTTGTTTTGTGTAATTGTTTGATTGTTTCTGCTGCTCTTTGTTTTTCTTATCCCCAGTTAATAAATCACCTATATTTTGTACAAGTTCTATGGTCAAAAGTTCGATAAGGGCATTTAGAGGTGAACCTAGTATTTGAAGGTAGCAGGGCATACGAGTGAATTGTTCAACCAGTGCACCCATCGGACTTTTAATTTATAAGTGTTCCGGGCAAAATTATACACATGTATATCTATAATTTTTGCTGATATTAATGGGTTCCGGTGACCCCTCTACTAAAACATAGGTGTGCCTCCGGGGGCACTGGTTGAGCAATCCATTCATGTCCCCGCCACCTTCAAATTCTGGGTCCGCCTCTGACTACACTGCATCCGCCTATGATTATGTGATATTTAGCATTAGAATTCAACATAGTTTCCTAATATACCATGTTTTTTTCTCCTTTTACAATTCGAATACTGATATTTATTTCTTATTTTTGGACAGTGTTGGTAACACATGCATTTACAGGAACATATGGTATAAACTATGGAAGAATAGCAGATAATATTCCAGCACCAGAAAGTGTTGTAACACTACTAAGGGCAAACAAGATAAAGAACGTTCGAATATACGATGCAGATCATGGAGTTCTAACAGCTTTTAAAGATTCAGGAATTCAAATTATCATAGGGCTTGGCAATGAATTTCTTAAAGACATCAGTGTAAACGAAGATCACGCTATTGAATGGGTGAAAGTAAACGTACAACCTTATCTCCCTGGTACCTTAATTCGTGGCATAGCTGTTGGAAATGAAATTCTTGGAGGGTTGGACGTAGAACTCTGGGAAGTGTTAGTCCCTGCAGCTAAGAATGTGTACAATGCGCTTGATAAGTTGAACTTAGCGCGTAAAATTGAAGTATCTAGTCCTCATTCAGAAGCTGTATTTGAAAATACTTACCCTCCATCTGCTGGTGTATTTAAAGAAAGTATACTTCCTTATATGATACCACTCTTGAATTTCTCAAGTCAAATTCGGTCACCTTTTTATATAAATGCATATCCATTTTTGGCATATAAGAGTGACCCTAGTCACATTGATCTCAACTATGCATTATTGGAGAAATCGAGTGGTATATATGATGCAAAAACTAAGTTGCATTATGATAATATGTTTGAAGCTATGATTGATGCAGCTTATTTTGCATTGGAAAAGGCGGGATTCGAGAAAATGCCAGTAATTTGTTCTGAAACTGGTTGGGCTTCAAAAGGAGATGAAAATGAAGCTGGTGCTAATGTGAAGAATGCAAGAACTTATAATAATAATTTGCATAAAAGGTTGTTAAAGAAAAAAGGGACACCTTATAGACCAAAAATGGTGGTGAGAGCTTATGTATTTGCTTTATTTAATGAAAATCAGAAACCAGGACCAACTTCTGAGAGAAATTTTGGATTGTTTAAAGCTGATGGAAGTATTGCTTATAAAATTGGATTTAGAGGACTTGTACCTTCTTCAGCTTCCTCATCCCATCTCTCCTCTAAGGTATTTTTCCTTTTTCAATTACTGCTTCAGTAATTAATTACAGTCAACTTCTCTATAACAATTATTATTTTGTAAAGTATTTTACTATAACGGCTAAGTTTCTGTTACATTATGTATTTTCTATAACATTTCGCTATATATAGGAGCAATGGCGAGACCAGAAAATTCGCTAAGGGTATTCAATATTTAATATATATGTATAAAAAGTATTTTTTGATTTATATACGCAATATAATTTTTTATATATACAATATAATTTTTCGATTAAAAGTACTTAACTGACCACCCCTCATTTTATGTGGCTGCACCACCATATAGCAGCCAAAAATGTCCAAACAAATGATGTTATTTTAGAGATGTTTGATTGTATTAGAGAGTCAAATTTTATAATAATCTATACCTTTAAATTAATATTTCCTCCTTCATAAAATGTTTGTCGCTTTAAATAATAGCGACCTTTATATGCTGTTGTCCTTATTGTTATTATTAGTACTTTTATTAGTAATTTTCCTTTCTAATATTTTTTAAATCTTCATTGCAGGACTTTATATTACGAGGAGGGTTTTGGAGTTCCCAATGGTTTATTGTTGTGACTTGTGTGACAATGTTACTTCAATTCATAGAGTTATGACCAACCAAAAATTTAGCCCGCTCAATTCATCCTGCACAAAATATACTTGCATAGGCTAATACAGCTAGGGAGCTCTAATCGTCCAATTTTATGAAGGTCCTTCTTCTTTGTATAAAATAGTTGCAAATTTATTCAAACTGTCATTCTTTCATGTTTATTTGTACATATTTAATAAAAAAAATTTAACACAAGTACGTTGTGAACAAAAGTTAATGAATTCGACCGAACCTACCGACGGGCTTCTAGCTCAGCCCTACGAAGAAGAGATTGAGAAATTTGAAGCCATAAGTTATGCTCTTGGTTACAAGTTGAACAATGATATAATGTCTACATCCAGCAGATTAGACAAACCATTTTAAAAATGGAGCTGAAAAATCGAAATTCCGTATTATTATTATTATTTTTCAAGAGGTATATGCCTAGGCGATATTGATATGAAATCAATCAATTAGTTAAGTAAAGAGATAGCTCATTTTACGTTATTAAAGTTGATATTTGAGATTGTTGCACAAATGTGTCCGTAGCTCAGTGTTAGTGCATTTGACTGCAGATCAAGAGGTTACCTATTCGAACCCGGTTGGGCCCTTTTGAATAATTTCCTTTTTGCAGATTTATTCTGCTCGAACCTTGAGGTTTGAGAATTTTATCATAGCTCCAACAATATACTACTAGTGGCCTACTCATATACTTTTATGAGAAATTTTCATAAAGCACTATCGTTTAGTGGTAATTAGCTATCTATAGATACCATTTGCTATATTACGGATTGTAGATATGTTTTCTGTTGCTATAAGATGTATTAAATGTATTTAAGCTACTGTATTCATGAATACAGTAGCAAAAATATGCGTGAATCAGGGAAGTCCAACTAATCAGTTGTTGTATTCGAGTGTATTTGACTGTATTCATGATGTGAAACATGGGGTTACAACCGGACAGATTATTGTATTCGACTATATTCACGGCATGAAACAGGGGATTACACTGTTTTTAAACGGAAAGTGAATCAATTAATATAATAGACTCCTAATATAACTCAACAAACTCAATTATAACACATAAATTTTGTATTTTCAGTTATAAAAAAGATTCTCAACCGAAAAATACCCCCAAAATATAGCAATCTTCAGAGAAATTATATAATACATCTGAATACATAAATTATATTAATTAAAAAAAAATATATGAATACATTCATGGCATATAACGAGACAGTGAATACAATGAAATACATATAGAATACAACGGGATACATTGAAATACAATGGAAAAAAAGACCATAAATACAATGAAATACATGAAATACAGCGAGATACATTGAATTACGATGGAAAAAAAAGACAATGAATACATGAAAATACATTGAAATATATTAACAGAAAATAAGTTGTTCAGCTCCAAACTCTGTCGTCTTTGTTAAAAAACAAACCCTAATTTCCGGTGAATAGTCATCTTCAGACATTGACTCGTCCTCCTAAAGCTTCTTCACGATGAGACCGGGCATGGCTGTTTTTGTACGGGGGATTTGTAAAATATAGAAGTAGAAGGGATTCTCAGTGTGTATAGATAAAATTGGCAAGCAGGAAGAAATTTGCTTTACCAGAGAGCTATCCCGAGAGAAGGCATAGCCGAGAGGAGGGGAAACAACAGCAACATCTACACAACAACCTAGGACCGGCATCTCTTCTTCTTCTTCTGTTAAAAGAATCAAAGAATACAGAAAATTAACCTAAATTAAGGGTTTGTTTTGTATAGATTTAATGATGTTTTTGCCCAATGGTTATAATAGATGGGTGAGAGGAATTTTTAGATTGAGTATCGTGTTTTTAGGGAATGGGGAAGAGAATGACATGTATCAAAATAGAGAGAGAAAAAAAATAGTGTAACTGAATAGCGTATTTAGTGGCTTTTAAGGGTAGGAGGTAACCAAAATTAAATATTTTGCTATAAACATTAAAAGATATCTATAGAATATAATTTTTTAAATGATATTTATTTAAAATAATAAGGTGTTAACTTTTGTTATAGAAGGTAAAAATTCCTACTTTTATCAGTTTATATTTTCACCAAAATACTCGTCATATTTGTAATTACATTCAACGAACCAATATTTTAAAAAACTTGAAAATTACTCGTCATATTTGTAATTTTTCTACCTAGAACTTTTTGGTTCATATCAAAGAACAGAATTTAGATTATTCATTTGGCCTTTCTTTACACGTAATAACTTGTTTGGTTGAAACTTTTGGCACATGAAAAAGGTTATAGCTAGGTATACAATTTCATTCATGGCCAGATCGAGTCTCAAACTCAAGGTATCATTTGATTAACTTCACAAACATTTACTATCAAGGGGTGGGTGAAAAGAATATGATCCGTCCTTTTTATTTAGAGTCTCGAGTTTGCGTTGGGAATAAAAAAACTCTTTATAGAATTAGTGGCGAAGCTAGGAATTTTACTTAGGGTGTTCAAACATAAAATAAATAAATAAAAAATTCGCCAAAGAGTGTTCAATATATGTTATATACTATTAAAATATACTCCCTTCGGTCCACAATAAGTGACCGATTTGCTTTTTTATTTTAGTTCAAAATAAGTGTCCATTTATATAATCAAGAAAAAACTCAATTTGTTTTTATAAAATTATCCTTATGTACATATCCTTAAAAAGTTTTCTTACTCCTAACATTAAATATTTAATTAAGGGTAGTTTAGTCATACTAGGTATTTTTGTATAGAATTTAGTATTTTCTTAATGGGTGTGCCAAAAGCAAATTCGTCACTTATTGTGGACCGGAGGGAGTAATATTTTATCTATATATACAGTGTAATTTTTTGACGAAGGGACCACCCTTAGGGCTATGGACCTTCGCCCCTATATAGAGCGCTTCTGTTTAATGCGCCCTATGCAACGTGGATCT
The DNA here is from genome assembly GCF_000715075.1 of Nicotiana tabacum. NCBI lineage: Eukaryota > Viridiplantae > Streptophyta > Magnoliopsida > Solanales > Solanaceae > Nicotiana > Nicotiana tabacum. Next base: position 76,854,704 of record NC_134087.1, read on the forward strand.
AAAATAATCGGCGCCACTGCGTATCGGATGCCAAAACAAGAAAGCAAAAAACTTCACAAACATGTGGGAAATTGTTTAAAGGGATTTTTTTCATTCCTATACACTATTTGAAACCTTATTACAAAAAATGTCCATATTTTGGTATTCACCCGATCTAAACACATTTTAGTTACAAAATATAAATATATAATTCACCTTAAAGGCTCCTAAATTCATTATTTGTGCCTTCAATCAAAGGATTTAGTTACACCTTTTTTTTTTATCCTCTTCTCTTTCTTTATTTTTCTTCCGCCTTAATATACCGTAATCATGGAAGCTATTTTTCTCCACTCTGTCATTTTTGTATAGTTCTCCCAAATATCGATTCCCCACTTAAAAGATACAAAATCACATCAGTAAATTTTTTAGGAAAATAATTTTCAGACGAGTTCTTTTCATGGTTGATGGCGTCTTTTCCTTCTTTTGATCCCTTTAGACTCGTTTCATCTTTTCAATTTAGGCAATGGTTAACAGAACGAAAAAGAAAATTTAACCTTACCAGAATCATCCCGTTAAGACAAGTAAAACAGAAATCAACAGAATGCTTTGTTTCACCAAGCAAATATTTAAATAAATGCTTTGCCAATTTTTGTTCTATTGCTAACTGCAGGATCCATGATACAACATTTGCAAAACCCTTCCACACTTATCCAAAGTACTCCCATAGTCAGTATTATTATTATTATTTATTTTTTAAACCAATTTTTTTACCTTGTTGGACCACAAAACTTATGGATAATCAAATTTGTGAGCATCCCCATACATTATATGTGTCAATCATTAAAGGAAGGCGGGCCAAGTAAAAATGTATATAGTCTACAACTTATCTATAACTTTTATACATTATTTCTATCCAGTTATATACAACTACAATATCATACCATTTACATACAAATTTTATACAATATGTCTTTTGTATATTTTGTATCTGATTTATTCATAGTAAAAATAAATTTCATACAACTAATTATATATTATACAACTTATTTACAAATTTCGTATATTATTTCTAACATTATTTCTACCCAGTTATATACAACTACAGTATCATATAACTTAAATACAATTTTTATACGATATTGTTCAATTTTCATACAATATTAAAATAAAAAAATATATATAAACAATAGAATACAATTTTTCTACAATTTTACTACAACTTTATTACAATTTCGTAAGTATAATGCATGTCATGTCGTCGTCGTCATCTTCTTCTTCTTCTTCTTCTTCTTCTTCTTCTTCTTCTTCTTCTTCTTCTTCTTCTTCTTCTTCTTCTTCTTCTTCTTTCCATCTGAATTCAATCAAAATCAAGTCTAATCTTCACCAAAACACCCTCAAAATTGAGATATAAACTCCAAATAATATTCCCAATTGTTTGCAACAACACCCAATCCAAACAAATAATAGTTTTTGATAACCCAAATTCGAATTCAAAGCTTCAAAGCTTTTTAATGGCTGTCAATAGTGGAATTGTTGCTCTCTTTTCCTTTGCTTTACACTACTGGAATTAGGGATTGAGAGATAGATAGATACATACAGAGAGAGAGGGGGGGAGAGAGAGAGAGCATGAAAGAGAGAGAGCGCAGGAGGGAGAGAGAATAAGGATGGAAAATAATTGATTCCTAATATAAAGGGATACTTATTTAATTCCTAAAGTATATATAATTGATAAATTTGTATATATGATTGTAATTAAATTGAAATTTGAATAGGAAGAGTAATAAAGTTTCAAATAGTGTATAGAAATATAAAAATTCCTTCGTTAAAAGTCGAGATCCAATGCTTGCCAAATGCCAACATATTGAATATTGTGGTAGCCCAAGCTTACAAACCCAATACTACCCTATGGACTTCAACTTTGAGCCCACTTCATGTTTTCTTTTTCTTTTTATTAACTCTTTGATTTATGAGGGTCAATTTGATGTAATTATGATTTTCTTCTAACTAAGAGACACTAAAATTGGTTGAGTTTTATTAAAACAAAATGGGAAAAAGAGAAAAAACAGGAGGGACCAAACCAAAAAAGAGGGCATACCAACAAATCTGTAGATTATAATTCTAACGGTTCGTTTGGTACGCGGACAAAATAGTACCGAGATTGTACCGGTACTAATTTATACCACTTGAGCTATGGTATAAAATAATACCACATTTGATGGCATAAGATGTGATAAGATGGGATGGATGGGATAATAGGTGAGATTAAATGTATACCTTGTTTGGTTGGAGGTATAAATTATTCTGGGATTAATTTATACCTCCAACCAAATAAGATATAAATTTAATCCCACCTAATCCCTCTTACCAAACGACCACTAAGGGATCGTTTAGTAGGAAGTATTAGAAAAAATAATGCAAACATTAGCTTTATGTATTGCTAATACTTTGTTTGGTATATTTTTTCAACATGTGTATAACTAATACTTGTATTAGTTATACATCATACTTGGTATTATCCTATGTATAAGTAATGCATAGAAAATCATGGTATTAGTAATACCAAGGCTATTAATACATGCATTAGTATGGTTAAAGACAAAATTATCCTTAAAGTCCCTTAAGGCTAGAGAATATGGAGGACATTTTTGTAAACAACTATTTTTCTTACAAATTATGCAATGCATTATAATTTTAATACACCATACCCAACAATAGATAAGAAATAATATCTGCATAACTAATGTTTGCATTACTAATATATTTTATTCTGCACTATTCTTATATCCTACCAAACGACCCCTAAGAGTTTTAAGTAACCGTTGGTTACAAAGAATTATTAGACTTTTAAATGGAAATCAGGTCAAACAAATATGATAAGAATTTATCATGTAGGTAAGCAACTAATGTCAACACCAACAAATCAAGAAAAGGAAAATAGTTCTTTCATTTCCACCAATAATAGAAAGTTTGACATGCATGTTGTATGTGGACGAAACAAATAATATTATTTAAATAAATAAATAAATAATTATTAACTATTTTTGAAAAATATTCAACTCGTAATTTCTGATAGAGATTAATAATTGTACATTTTAGTATTAATAGATCTAAACTCCTAAGCCTGTGTCACTGTCATTTATTTTCTACTCCTACTTTGCGTTTTCTTATTTTTTATTTTGTGTCCTCACAGGATTCTATACAGTAGAGAGATGTGGTTTTCAAGACAGTATAAACTGATAAACTAATAACTGAAACTGGAACCTAAGATTAATTCAGCTTATAACAGCAAAACAAAAAAAATGTTAATATTTTACTTTTTTTCTGGGAGGTTTTATAATCTTAGCATAAGGCGTTAGTAATCGCGCCCAGCTATGCCTTATAAAAGATAAAGCGGTCATTGCAAATATAATTCGGTTTTCAAGTCCAGAGTCGAATCCTCAGGGAACTAACCTATCTATTGCAACTCTTTGTGATGCTATTACAAGCTCGAACAATTTCCGGATGTAAGATTTTTATCAATAAATATTGGGTTTTGTTTAACTAAAGCAAAATGATATTAAAACTAACAATATTCTAAATCAAAGATAATTCAATAGTAAAAAGATCTAGGGTATTGATTTCCTCAATTGCTAGTTTAAGTCTTAACTCTTTTGCTATAATATCGCCGTAATACTCTATGAGGATTATGAGCTATGGGTTACCGCAATTATCTCTCGATCAACTACGATAATTTACTAGACCATTCTCTTGAACTACTCTAGCTGATAATTTATGCAGCTCTGAATTATCCCACCAAAGTTTCGTTATCTCTAACCTCACTTTTAAATTCAAGTAATGAATCTCTTCAATTACCCAAAGTGGTGTTGTTCAACAACAATCTAACCTAGTATTCTTTCTCAAGCAACACAAGGCAATTAGACACGATTAATCAAGGGCCCATTCAATTAATCACCATACAAAACGTAGTTGAACAATCATATAATAAACCCGGCTCGATTATAACTCAATTGAGCCAAAACTTCATCTAACAGTTGGTTCCATCAGCCCTAGATTAAATGTTTAGCTACTCATAGCAAAGCAAGATAAACCATAAAATAATTCATGATCTCAAAATAATGATAAAAAGAAGAATGAAAAACTCTAATGGTGTCTTGATCTTCTCACACTTGTTCTTGCCTCCAATTGAGTCTAAAAACAAGCTTGACCTTCACTTGGGCGAGTTTGTTAAGTTTATATAGGGTTAGGATAAGTTTTCCACGATTTACACTTTGGCCCTTAAACTTCTTGGCTCCCTCCAGATCGACCGCGGTCATTTCAAACCATTCTGTTTTTTGCCTTAGTTCACCGCGGTCCCACCGCAGTCGCGATGGGCTGTTGACCAGTTTTTCTTCACCTTTTCTTGCTCATTTTCATCCGGGCTCTTCTCGATTGGCCTTGTATCTACATATTTGACTCCAAAACACTTTATATCCTCCTCCTAACTCGGAGCAGTTCCTGCAAAGCATAAAAACCTCAATTAGAGCATTTTGTTATCATTTAGCACTTAAAACATCAATAAAGTATAGTTAATTTATAGCATACATAGCATCTACATCGTATAATATAGGCTACTATCAACACCCACACTTAAACCTTGCTAGTCTTCTAGCAACAAAAACATACTCTATAGGCCTAATCATTACTGGGTCACTTCCCTACTCCTTATACCAAGAATAATTCACATAGATAGACTACTTTAGTGTAACCTCCTAACCTCAAGAGTGGACTCTCTCTCTCTAGCCACATAATGTCCCTAACCGGCTTTCATACTCTCAGTCAGAGGTCCAGACTTACCTTTCCATCATGAATCATGTGCCTACTCACCACAAAAGAGACTTGTGTAATGTCATATATAATTCACACACTGAGGAATTCAAATACATAAGATTTCATTCACCCTCAGAAATAAATTCTTATGCCACAAACAACGCACCATAGGCTTGCCCGTAGTGTAATACTCGACTAATCGAGCCTATTTGGTCTAGAATCAAGTTGGACTTTATTTGGTTGTAATGTTGGCTATGGGACATGTAGAATACATATGGATATAGTGACTACATCTCCCTAAGCACTTCAATATATTTTTCACTTTTAAGCCCATACCTTTGTCAACCCTTCATTCCACCTTTACATCATTAAGTTAAACTCCCTACTTCTTTAAGCACATTTACATCAAGGGTCACCACTTAGCAAGGAACTCTTTTTTTCAATTCAAGTGGCTCTTGTTCTTTTTTTTTTAACACATTGCACCTTTCTCCTTATTTTATTAGCTCCACTCAAAAGCCCAACCGACCACCCCACACTTTAACTTTTCCATATTCATTACAATTCAAGTGCTTCTAGAGGTGATAGGGTTCAAAAAGATAGACAATTCACAACTTAGGTAAGACTTGTAATGTGGGTGCCAAAGAAATAGGATTACAGGCTCAAAGGGGTTAACTAGGATATACACAATCAGGTGGGTGAACACATATATAATTAGGTTCAACAAGGAAATGCCTATATCACTTTCCAGACCAATGAAGACTACCATTTCGCTTCGTACACACACAGGGCAAGTTCTAGACATTGGGTATTAGCATAGAATACACAAAGCCTCACTCACACATGGCACATGACTCAATTCAGTTAGGACCATCAGACACTCTGCTCAAGGTACTTAAGCCAACTTAAGAACACACAATTTAAGGCTTTATTGTTAGAGTCAACCAATGAGCCTTAGTGTCACATTAAAACAATCTCTATTCAAGGTATCATGGAGTTAAGAGATCCTATTTCTATTCTTCATCCAAAATTTCCTACACTAAAAAATTAATTAAAAAAAACTAACTACACCCAGTTCAAATAGAAACCCTTAAAAAAGAACCGTGGTTTAAACAAAAACCAAGGGGAAGTTGATACACTACCTAACAAACGAATTTTTTTTCCGCTCGACTTAAGTCCCTCAAGAGACCCATCGAGAGGTATCCGTCTTCGGGCCAAGTCGAAGTTAATTAACATCAATCAAAAACACCAAACAAATTTATACAATTGTACAACAACAACAACCATCCCCCACCTCACACTTATAGATTTGGCATGTTCCCATGTCAAAGAATTTAATGCAGAGTAAGGTAAGTGGACTTCTCTGGTGCTCAGTCTTGATCGGAGACGGTGCTAGGATCGAGGTGACATGCTCGTTCTAGCGCCCGGAGCCAACCCATGATCTTTTTCTAGGACCTAGCATTTTGAGTAGCCAAAGTGTCAACTCTAACACTCAGGTTAGTGACCGAAATGCATAGGCCAGCCATCTCCTGTTCCAAGGTAGTCATCCGGGTACTCTGGCAAGCTTGTGATGGGCCCGCCTCATCAGCACTCTGCTCTGGTGGGGAGTCAGCATGCATAGTTCCCTCATCATCATCATCATCGACATCATTATCATCATCAACTGCCACAGCCCGCTCTTTTCCAACTGTGATTTTGCTAGCCCTGAATGGGGCTTTTAATGGCAATTTCCCATCTACTATGGGATTTTCAGGAACTCGTGAAGCACGACACAGCTTGGTGACCAGGGTAGGGAAGTAGAACCTTTTGAGTATTTCCGGGGAGCGAATGAACATTTCATCCTGAATAAGCTTGGCCACATCAAAATTGTGGTGGGTCATAAAACAATAAATCGTTGTTGCTCTTGGCCTATTAACATCTGTAGTGTTGTTGGAGGGCAGCAAATGGCTGTTGATAATTGTGAGCCAACACTTAGCTTCCCAAGTGAGAGATTGGGAGTTCAGGGTAATTCTCTGCTTTATCCATATTGGCTCCCGGCCAACCACACAGATTGTTTCAAGAATTGGTGCCCACCAAATAGTTGGGCGATGATAAGCAAGGTAATAATCCGTCTCTGCAGTGAATACCGGTAGCCTGTACACTCTGACCTCAAGAGATGCATCCACCCGGGTATTTCGTACCATGACAACCCTATCAACATGCTCTGGGCAATTCGCGTAAAATTTCCTTACTATCAGTACATTGACCTCTTTCAGTTCATTAAAGAAGATGTCCAGTTGACGCCTCCTCAATTCTTCAAAAATACTTGGGCATTCAATTTGCAAGGCATGCCTGTCAATGTGTACTTCAGGTAACAACTTCTTGGAGGCCTTTGCATTAAACCTATCTTGAGCTGCTTTGGAAACAAACCGAGTGCGGTCAAACTGGTCGGCACTAGCCTAATCTCTAGCTCTGGATGAACCTCCTGGTCCACTAGCGGAGGAACCTGTGGCACGTCTCTTCCTTGACTGATGCATTGTTCCTAACAAAATAGAGGCTACTATTAGTGAGGGTTTGAGTTGTGTGAACCCTGGGTGGTTACTCAGACTTCACCATCACTATGGTCACATTAGCCATTACAGCTCCATTGGAGCAATTTCACAAGAACCTTGTGAGCATGGACTATAATTTAACATACCTATCCCATGGAAGCATAAACTCTCCCCCAAATCAACTATTCTCACTTCACACTCCACCCCACCACAAATAACTTCACACAACAAAACCAAGCTCTTCTCTACAATATTTTTTTACATTACCCACTAAAAAGAAGAAAAGAAAACCAAAAATCCAACTATAGATACTACAACAATTCAAGCATTAAAATTGCAAAATAGAAAAGTACAAGAAGAGAGATGGAAAGCTTGACATACCTGGTTCCTGTAGAGGTTGAGAGTAATGGAAGTTGGGGAAGAGAGAGTTGGAAGTGTGGGGGGGGGGGGGAGGTGTGGGAGTCTGAAAGAGGTGAAGAAGAAGAAAAAGAGAGAGAGGCATTGGGTTAGGGTTCTAGATGGAGAGGAGATGGGGGAAATGGGGAGGGGGCGTTTCTTTTAATTTTATTGGGGGGGGGGGGGGGTAGAAGAGAAAAGAAAAGAAAATAAAAAATATTAAGTACAACTTACCTGGGCGATAGACCGGTCGCACCGCGGTCCCACCGCGTCCGCGGTGAAGGAGGGGAGGCAAAATAGAATGTTTGCATTTCGCCGCGGTCGTGCCGCGATCCCACAACGATTGCGGTGAATAGAGCAACCCAAAACAGAATGCTCGTCATTTACCGTGGTCGCGGTCACGGGCTTAAAAAAACATTTTTTTATTTTATAAGAGTATTAGTTTCCTACACATCTGGTACAACATCAAACAAAAGAAAAAAAAACATAGGTTGTCTCCCACGCAGCGCCGGATTTAACGTCGCGGCACGACGCATGCTCATGTCATCACTACTCATTTGTGTATTGGGGCTCCTCCAACGTTATCACCACGTTGTCCCCTTTTTCTTCAGTCATTCCAAGGTAATGTTTCAACCTCTTCCCATTCACTGTGAATTTGTTCGTCCCATCTTCAGATTCGATCTTCACAGCTCCACTTGGAAACATTTGCACCACTCTGAACGGTCCTGAGCATCGGAACTTCAACTTACCCGAAAACAACCTCAATCTTGAGTTATATAGTAACACTAATTCTCCGAGGTTGAAGTTCCGATTCAAGATGTGCTTATCATGCATCAGTTTCATCCTTTCTTTATAAAGTTTAGCACTCTCGAATGCCTGGAACCGGAATTCTTCAAGCTCATGCAACCCATTAACTCTATTGGTGACTGTTGCCTCCATGTTTAAGTTCAGCTGCCGCAATGCCCACAGCGCTTTGTGTTCGAGCTCAACCGGAAGGTGGCATGCCTTTCCAAATACCAACTTGTATGGTGACATACTAGTTAGAGTTCTAAAGGTTGTGCGGTATACCCATAATGCATCATCCAGCTTCCATGCCCAGTCAGTTCTTATTGCATTCACTATTTTTGAGAGGACATTTTTAATTTCTCTATTTGACACTTCCACCTGCCCGCTTGTTTGTGGGTGTTATGGTGAGGCTACCTTGTGGCGAAATCCAAACTTCTCCAACAGGCGTGCAAACGCTCTATTACAAAAATTAGAGCCACCATCACTGGTTATAGCTCGGGGGTGCCAAAACGTGTGAAGATGTTTTTCTTTAGGAAACTGGTCACCCCTTTCGCATCATTGGTTGGGGAACAACTGCTTCGACCCACTTGGAGACATAGTCAACAGCAACCAATATATACTTATTACCGTATGAGCTGACAGACGGCCCCATGAAGTCGATCCCCCACATGTCAAACACTTCCAACTCTTGGATTGTGGTCATTGGCATCTCATGACGACGGGATATGTTGCCCGTCCTTTGACATTCATCAAAGCTTTTGACCCAAGCATGGGCATCCTTGAACAATGTAGGCCAATACAAGCTTGATTTCAGCACCTTTGCTGCTGTCCGAATTCCTCCAAAATGTCCACCATATGGCGAAACAAGACAAGCCTGCAAAATAGAGGGTTGATCTTGCTCGGGAATACACCGCCGAATCATGTTATCAACATATATTTTGAACAATAAAAGTTCATCCCAATAATACTCCCGACAATCACGGAAAAAAAATTCTTTTGAATTGAGGAGAGATCATGAGGTACAATACCACATGCTAAGTAATTAGCAATATCAGCATACCATGGTACCTCTTCCATTGTCACAGCAAGTAATTGCTTATCCGGGAATATCTCAAGGATATCTTTAACCTCCGTTCTCTTTTCTGCCCGTTCCAACCTTGAGAGGTGGTTTGCTACTTGGTTGTCTGTCCCTTTTTGGTCACGAATCTCCAGGTCAAATTCTTGTAGCAACAGAACCCAGCGAATCAAACAAGTCTTTGACTCCTTTTTTGTCATCAAGCATCTAATGGCTGCATGGTCAGTATAAACAATAACTTTCGAGCCAATCAGGTATGACCTGAATTTGTCGAAGGCAAACACTACAGTGAGCATTTCCTTTTCAGTGACTGTGTAGTTCAGTTGTGCACCACTAAGTGTCCTGCTTGCATAGTAAATGGGGTGCATAATTTTCTCCTTGTGCTGCCCCAAAACCGCTCCTATAGCGTAATCACTGGTGTCGCATATCAACTCGAATGGTTGCTCCCAGTTGGGTGCAACAATGATGGGTGCATTCACCAATCTCCTCTTCAGCTCCTCAAATGCTAATCTGCAATCATCAGAAAACAAAAAGTGTTGGTCTTTTTCAAGCAGCTTATATAAGGGGTTAGCAATTTTTGAAAAATTCTTGATGAACCGCCTGTAGAATCCGGCATGCCCAAGGAAGCTTCTCACTGCTTTCACTGAAGTGGGTGCTGGAAGTTTCTCAATCACATCAAATTTTGCATGGTCTAATTCAATCCCTTTTTTGGATACTCTATGCCCCAACACTATGCCTTTGTGCACCATAAAATGGCACTTTTCCCAGTTCAGCACCAAATTTTTCTCCATACATCGTTTGAGCACTCTTTTAAGGTTGTGAAGACAATCTTCGAATGAATCCCCTACCACTGAGAAATCATCCATAAACACCTCCATAATGTCTTCGACCATGTCGGTGAAGATGCCTAGCATACACCACTGGAATGTGGTCGGTGCGTTGCAAAGTCCAAAGGGCATCCTCCGGAAGGCAAATATGCCATACGGACATGTGAAGGACGTTTTCTCTCTATCTTCTGGGGCTATTGAGATATGATTGTACCCTGAGTATCCGTCCAAGAAACAAAAATAGGATCGCCCAACTAACTTGTCCAACATCTGGTCAATGAAGGGCAAGGGGAAATGGTCCTTTCGGGTGGCTGTATTTAATTTCCTGTAATCTATGCAAATCTGCCACTATGTGACTGTACGAGTTATGATCAACTCGTTCTTCTCATTTTGTACAACTGTCATTCTACCCTTTTTCGGTACACACTGGACGGGGCTTACCTAATTGCTATTAGATATGGGAAAGATGATGCCCGCGTCCAGCCACTTGATTACCTCCTTTTTCACTACCTCTTTTATATTCGGGTTCAACCTTCGTTGATGTTCCCTGGAAGGTTTGTGCCCTTCTTCCAGACGAATCTTGTGCATGCAGAAGGCGGGGATAATACCCTTTATGTCTGTCATGGTCCAGCCAATGGCAGTTTTGCATTCTTGCAACACCTGCAGTAATTGTTCTACCTGCACAGCTAGCAAACCAAATGATACAATAACAGACAAAGTAGAACTGGGACCCAAGAAAGCATATCTGAGGTGGGCTGGAAGCGGTTTCAGATCCAGTTGGGGTGGTTCCTCTATTGATGGTTTTGCAGGTGGTGTAGCTCTCTTTTCTAACTCAAGGGACTCGAACTGAGGTTCCCTCTTCCAGAATCCTTGGCCTTCGAGTGCCATAACCCACTCTGCAAACCCTTCACCATCCATCTCCTCTAAATTTGTTAAGCAAGCTCCTAATGGATCTTTAGCATTCAGCCTTTCATCATCTTCATGCAGGATCACATCCACAGCTTCCACTAGTGAGCAATTTGCATATTCATTGGGTCTCCTCATGGATTATTGAACGTTGAATATAACTTCTTCATCGTTCGACCTCATTTTTAATTCCCTAGATTCACAATCAATCAATGCTCTCCCAGTGGCTAAAAATGGCCTTCCCAGAATGATGGGTATCTCCTCATCTACATGGAAATCCAGAATAACAAAGTCTACAGGGAATACAAACTTTCCCACTTGTACCAGCACATCATCAAGAATCCCCGTCGGTCTTTTAACCATGCGGTCAGCCAGTTGCAACAACATCGAAGTCGGTCTAGCTCTACCAATCCCTAGTTTTGTATATATTGCCAAAGGCATCAAGTTTATGTTGGCTCCTAAGTCACACAATGCTTTTGCAAAAGCATAGCTCCCAATAGTACACGGAATAATGAAGCTACCTGGATCAGACATCTTTTGAGCCATGGGTCTTGTCATTACCGCGCTGCATGTCTGTGTCAAAGTTACTGTGGACAAGTCCTGAAAGTCAAATTTCTGTGACATCAGGTCCTTCATCATCTTTGCATAGCCTGGCATCTCCCTCAAAGCATCCATTAGAGGAATATTCAATTGAATCTGACAGAGCATCTCCATGAATTTCCTGTATTGATCTTCTTTCTTTTATTTTGCCAGTCTCTGAGGGAAAGGTGCAGGCATCACTCTTTGTTCCCTGCTTGCTGGCTGTTCTTTATTGGAATTTTGTGGCACAAGAGGTACCACCTGTTCTGCAACTTGTTCACTTTCTTTAGCCTTACCTTTATCAACCTGAGCCTGTTCAACCACCACTTTAGTGAGTTCTGCTGATTCATCTATCTCTAATGGAACTGGAGTGGCTGGTGTAGTCTCTCTTCTAGGTTGAACAACTTCTTGCTCCCTATCTAAATTTCTCCCATTCCGGAGACTTACTGCCATCAGCTGATTCGGGTTTTTCTCCTTGGGTTAATGTTCGTATCGGCTGGCAATGTTCCCTGGGGGCAGTTATTTAAGGCCATGGACAACTTCCCCAATTGAGTTTCAATATTCTTTATTACTGAGTCATGCACTGCCAACTTTTCCTGCATCTTACCATTTGTTCCAATGAGTTGTTGCAACATACTCCTGATTTCTACCATGTTGCCATCCTGTTGCTGAAGAGGTGGCTGATATGCCAACTGTTGCTGGTGCTGCTGTTGATAGCCCTGTTGTCTCTGATATGGCACCACTTGGCCTTGGGGCTGCATATCTCCAGGTTGTGGCATGTTCGGTCTGTACTGCTGATTGGGTGTTGGTCTCCATTGTTGTCCTCCTTGTCTCTGACCCCCAAAATTATTGACATAATTCATATCTTCTCTCAACCCTTGGTTGTCAGCTTCACCACTCCATGAACACACATAAGACTGATTAATGCACGGTGTACACAGTCCTCCATTTGTTGTGTCAACGATATGCACTTGCTTTGTACTCATCTTATCAATCTTCTTCGTCAGTATACTCATCTGAGTCATGAGTGTGGCTATGTTATCTGCATGTGAATTATTTGGGTCAAAGGAACTGAATGCACTATTGGCGTCAGGGTTGTACCTCTCGTCATCCACCCCGAATTCTAGGACATCTTGTCAAGAAGGATTTTACACTCTGTGAATGTCTTGCTAAAAAATGCACCCCCAGATGAAGCATCTACATTGGCTTTTAAATTATCTGATAACCCCATTTAGAATCTCTGGCCGAGCATCTAGTATGGAATACCATGGTGGGGGCACTTCACTAGAATCCCTTTGAATCTTTCCCAAGTTTCCTGCAAGGTCTTAGTATGTTGCTGCTTGTACTGCAATATCTCATCATTCTGTCTTGCAGTCTTGTTGGGCGGGTAAAACTTGTTCAGGAACTTCTTGACTAATTCCTCCGAAGTGGCAATGTAATTTATTGGTAGCGAATTCATCCTAGTCTGAGTTTTCCCAGTCACAGAGAATGGGAACAGTAATAGCTTGATAGCTTCTGGGGTTATATTTGGCTGTCTTTGGGTCACACAAATTGATAGAAAAATTTTCAGGTGTTGTTGAGGGTCTTCAATGTGTGAACCGGAGAACAATCCCTTATTCTGTAGGAGGTGCAGCATGTTGTTGGTGATCTGGAATGTCTCCGCTTATATTTGGGGCACAGCAATGGCGGTGGCCAGGTTGTCAGTTGTAGGCTATGCCCAATCATAAAGTGCAGCTTCTGGCACAAGAGGTGCCACCACCACTTCATTTGGCACAAGAGGTACCCGATCATTTGCATCGATGTTTTCCCTGTTGTCCATTTCAATTGTGAGTTGGTGTGTTTGTAGTGATTGATTGTTCTTCTTGTTAGTACAGTTTAATGCCCTGAATGTTTTCTCGGGATGTGAGAGTTCTTCAAGTAGTTCACCAGTCCTCGAAGAATTTCTAGGCATACACCTGAATCACACAAGAGTTCAAACGTGAGAATTTCAATGAAAAATTATTTAACACCGTAGAAAATTGATCTAAACTAATAATTCTAGCACTACTTCTAATTTGTAATAAATAACACCGTTAACTCCACGACAACGACGCCAAAATTTGATCACTCCCAACTATGCCTTATAACAGACAAAGCGGCTGTTGCAAATATAATCCGATTTTCAAGTCCGGATTCGAATCCTCAGGGAACTAACCTATCTATTACAACTCTTTGTGATGCTATTACAAGCTCGAACAATTTTCGGATGCAAGATTTTTATCAATAAATATTGGATTTTGTTTAACTAAAGCAAAATGATATTAAAACTAACAATATTCTAAATTAAAGATAATTCAATGGTAAAAAGATCTAAGGTATTGATTTTCCCAATTGCTAGTTTAAGTCTTAACTCTTTTGCTATAATATCGCCGTAATACTCTATGAGGATTATGAGCTATGGGTTACCGTAATTATCTCTTGATCAACTACGATAATTTACTAGAGCATTCTCTCGAACTACTCTAGCTGATAATTTATGCAACTCTAAATTATCCCACCAAAGTTCGTTATCTCCAACCCTACTTTTAAATTCAAATAATGAATCTCTTCAATTACCCAAAAGTGGTGGTGTTCAACAACAATCTAACCTAGTATTCTTTCTCAAGCAATACAAGGCAATTAGACATGATTAATCAAGGGCACATTCAATCACCATACAAAATGTAGTTGAACAATCATATAATAAATACGGCTCGATTATAACACAATTGAGTCAAAACTTCGTCTAACAGTTGGTTCCATCAACCCTAGATTAAATGTTTAGCTACTCATAGCAAAGCAAGATAAAACCATAAAATAATTCAAGATCTCAAAATAATGATAAAAAGAAGAAGAATGAAAAACTCTAATGATGTCTTGATCTTCTCACACTTGTTTTTGCCTCCAATTGAGTCTAAAAACAAGCTTGACCTTCACTTGGGCGAGTTTGTTAAGTTTATATAGGGTTAGGATAAGTTTTTCACGATTTACACTTTGGCCCTTAAACTTCTTGGCTCCCTCCAGATCGACCGCGGTCGCGGCACGACCGTGGTCATTTCAAACCATTCTGTTTTTCGTCTTAGTTCACCGCGTTCCAGCCGCGGTCGCGGTGGGCTGTTGAGCAGTTTTTCTTCACCTTTTCTTGCTCGTTTTCATCCGTGCTCTTCTCGATTGGCCTTGTATCTACATATTTGACTTCAAAACACTCTATATCCTCCTCTTAACTCAGAGTAGTTCCTGCAAAGCATAAAAACCTCAATTAGAGCATTTTGTTATTATTTAGCACTTAAAACATCAATAAAGTATGGTTAACTTCGAGCATAAATATCATCTACATCGTATAATATAGAAGATTAAATGCTTTTATATTCACTTTATTATATGCAATTATTCTGTATTTCTATGGCTGTCCAACGGGACGGGACGGGACGACATTTAAGCGGGACGGGACAAAACGGGATGGGACAAATGGGACGAAGCAGTCGTCCCATCCCGTCCCGCTAACAAATGGGACGGGGCGGGACGGAACGGGACGGGTTCGTAGGTCTTAAGTGTAGTTTTTTTTTTAAAAACATCTAATTTTTTGAAAATGACTAAGTTTTTAAAGTTTGCAACGACTAGTTTTTTGACTTATTTAACAAACTTAAATGTTAAAACGAAAATTAGAAAACTAAGTAAAGAATTATAAAATATTAAAACAAAAGACTTGTAATGAAATATTATAGTAATTATAAATTTATAATAGAGTTATAATGTATTTAATATAATTTCAAAGTATTAAGTAATTAAGACAATTCATAAAAAAAAATCAACGCTTAGAGCCTTTTATTTTATTAATGGAACTTTCAAATCTCAAAACCTGTTATATCATCCATATCTTCCCATAAAACTTCTGCCCTAGACTTAGAAATAGAAGGAGCAGTTTCACAACCTGTTGTTTTCATAGATTTATATTTATCAAACATTGATTTAGCATAAGAATATATGCTAGCTTGGCAGTCTTCAATAGATGGTTGTTCATTTTCTTGAATTGCTAAATTCTCATAAATTTTACGAACAGGTCTCTTTGCACCTCTTAGTTTCAAAGATAGGTTAAGTAGAGTAGAAATTAAATAAACTTCGGGAATAGGAAAAAAAAAATTAAATTTTGAAATCATTTCATTAATGGCCGGTGCATAAGTTGAATTTGTTTTATACTTGCCAAATACAACAGAAATTCGACAAATATACTATAAAAACTCGCGGGACGGGACGGGACGAGACAAACGGAGACGAAATGGTCGTCCCATCCCATCCCGTGTCCCGTTTAACATTGGCCCATCCCGTTGAAAATGAAGTAAGACGGGACGGAATGAGACGCGGGACGAGGCGGGACGGCCCGGCCCGTTGGACAGCCATATGTATTTCATCGAAGTGCAAGGGGATAATCAATTGAAATTTATTTTTTAAATAATAAATTAATTAGCCATTTAGCCTATCAACAAAAACTGTCTAGTGTTGTTGGGACAGTCCTTAACATGGTTGATATACATTGCATCTGTAATGGGGCACTGTTCGCTACCTTTTTAATACGTTTTTATTTATTTTCTTATATTTTTCCTCTTTTTTTGCCTGTATAAACGGAAGTGCGTCTTGTAGTTTTTGTGTTGGATCTGTTGATATAGGAACGAAAATGACCAGGTGCATGTATTATATAATATAGTAGAAGTAGATGCACAAGGACAATTTCACTGCTATTCCCTACATGTTAGTTGCCAGAAAATGATGCTTCACGTTTCAGATTTGTGCCTCCCAAAATCTTCTGACCATCTCTTGTAGCACGACAGAATTAGAATTTAAAGTTTATCGATTTTAAATTTGCAGGGCCGGGCAGAGGGTGAAGCAACTAAAACGGGGGTTTTAGGTCCCAAAATTTTAGGGGTCTCAATTTTTTTTTAATTCGTATCCAATGTTCGATATTTAATTTGGGCCGTTGAGTAATTCGAATTCGTACTATGTAAGGTCCATTAAAGTGAAAATCGTTCCTTAGAAAGAATTTTTTTCATTCCCAAGATTCGAACCGAATACCTCAGGTTAAGAAAGCAAAAATTCTATCCATCCCACTACAACTAATCTTGTGAGGCCCCAAATTCTTTTAGAAAATATTAAGTATTTCAAAGTAAAAAAATAAAATATATATAAAGAAAAGATTACATTTATCATTAGAAAATTAGTAATACACTTTTAAAGTTCATTTTTATTTGTTTTTTGCTTTTCTCAGGTTTTCATCATTGCAATAAGTATATTGAAACATCAAAAAATTATTCTGATACAAAGTTATCAACTTCTTGAATTGGATTTTATTACATAAGATCAATAATGTTACATTAGAGATTAAAAGGTTTATGCCAAAAATTATTAAAATTTTTATTCTGAAAAAGCTAGAAAAAACTTCAAATAAAATTATGTAGAATTTTTTTATTAAAAAAAATAAGGTCTCTCATTAAAGTTTGGCTTTAGGCCATCAAACTTATTGAGTCGCCCCTGTAAATTTGCTATCGAACTCACATAGTTCATTATAACTCTTGTCGTGTTTTGCAAATTTTGAATTCGCTAAGACTATATGATACTTTTCTAATAATCTTCGATTTTAACTGTGTTTGGTATAATAAAAAATGTTTCTAAAAGAAATTCTGGATTAAATCATTTTGTTTCTTGAATCGTTGGAAATGTGTTGTGATACTTTTTGGAAAATATTTTCCTTGACAAAATAATTTTTTAATATTCGATTAACATGAATCGTTGAAAACTTTTTAGTTTTTACTATGGAAATTATATATCACCAAAGAAGGAACATGACTTCAGTCACTTTGTAGATCTTTACGAATTAATCAAAACTTATTCGTTATCACTTGTTAATTGTTATAACCAACTTAGCACATATAGAAAAAAAAATACTACTTGTCACAACCAATACTTAAATATTTTTATTAACATTTAATTAAGGAAATTACGAAAACACTATCGCCCACCTTGTTGAATTGTTATATATCAACTACTTTTAAATTAACTCAAGCGTCACTTTACTCGTTGATTAAGTTTCAGGTAATTATCTTTTTGAAGTATGGTCCTTTTCTTGCACTAAATTAAATTATGCATAATAAAAATCTCCCCTACTTTGACTTTTGAAAAATGAGATTCACGACAATTATTAAGAGTGACAACTTTTAGGATTCTAAGTCAAATGATTTTCTATTTCAGCTTTGATTTGCAGTATCTTCTTGATTGTTTGGATTAATATTTAAACAAGCATAGTCAACTACAATTATTGTTAATGAAAATATTAAGCAAACCAAATGACTTCAAGAGAGAAAAAGACTAGGAATTACTCAAAGCTGTCAAATTAAGGTACTATCTTGATTATCTTATCTATATGCTATTTTTGCTATTTAAAGTTTCAAATCTTTAAAGGAAAAGAATTCAGTGAACAGTAGAGTCAATCACAAGAATATTGAATGTGATGGAGACCAGCCGACCATGTTTTTCTTCTTAAGTTAAAAACAAAGTGGTGATAATAATTGCCATGTCTACTCTCTTCACATGATCTTTGTCTTGTTGGTCCAATTTTCTTTACTTTAATGAGTTAATCTTCCTTCTCTTTTATTAATTTATTTATTTTTCTTGGATGTGGTTGGAGGGTGAGGGAAGGGTGGAGGTTTTAATTTATTTTTTTTAATTACTATTCTCTCCGTTCCAATTTATGTGAAGCTGTTTGACCGATCACGGAATTTAAGAAAAAAATGAAAATTTTTGGAATTTGTGGTCTTAAATAAATCAAAAAGGGGTTCAGAGTATTTGTGTGGTTATAAAAGCTTTTCATTAAGGGTAGAATTGTAAGTTTAAGCTAAATTGTTTCCAAATTTAGAAAAGGGTCATTCTTTTTAGAACGGATCAAAAAGAAAATAGGTTCACATAAACTGGAACAGATGGAATATCATTTACGTATTATCTTTTGTTTGGCGGGTGGAGGTGAAGGTATGTACTCAAAATTCTACTCAATAAAGGCGAATTTATACAGATATTTGATGAATTCAACTTTTTATGTTTTTACTGATAAACTCATTTTACTTTTGAGATTAGAAATTTAGAATTTAATAATTATTGAAATTTTTGTAATTTTTCATAAATACATCGGTTATCAATAAGACATGAGAGATTGACAAAAGCAAACCATTATAATTGAAAGCTATATTTTTTCAAACAAAGACTCTCCTTTTTAGGAAGACGATTTCCGGCCATTCTTCGAATACTCCAACAACTAAAAAATGTGTTGATATTGCATAGCAAATCAAACTGTTAAACCAGCACTTTTCCTTGTAACAGCCTTCAAAAAGAGGATAATGCCAAAAAAACATGGGGTGCGTCTTTCACTAAAAAGCTAATGCTCATAGAAGAAAACACCTCTTTACATATCTTTGTCAACATTAACAACCATGCAACGAGACTTAAAAGGGCAAACCTCTCAAACAATCTTGAGAACAGTCCTAAACAAGTAAGACTTTCACCAGCTTATAAATTCAACAGTTTACAGGGCAGAATGTGTGCGGGTCCAGAAAAGGGCCGGACCACAAGAGTCTTGTGCGCAGTCTTACCTTGTATTTTTGCAGTCTTACCCTGTATTTTTGCAAGAGGCATTTGCACGGCTATGAATTCAACAGTTTATACTGATAAAACTGGCCATGATGAAACAGTAACTTATTTATAAGATATCTACATGTACTACAAGAAGCATGGCAAATATTTGAGGGTGTTTGTTAAACCATGCCTAGTTCTTCAACCTCTACAAAACATGGTAAAACTTGAAACACCGTTACTAAGAGAGCTATAGGCGATTAAAAATGCACCCCAACAAGCAGACAAATTACATGGGATCTTCCCTCTTGGGAAAAAGCTATGTCTATGACGCCAAAGCTGCACTACTTGATATACATGTCAACAATCTCCTGGTTAGTACCAAGTTGGAAGATTTTGCTTTGGTGTGGTATCGTATCCAATGCCAGGTAAATTGCCAGTGTAGTTGGCGGACTGCAAGTTGAAAGGAGACCCGAACATGAAATGAAAATTGTCATTAGGGCCTGCATTGAAAGGTGAAGCCTGTGGCAGCATAGAATGACTTGTAGAAATATTAGCATCTTTGAAGATATTTCCCTCCATTATTCCTTGGCTGTGTAGGTAATTATCCTGGTTGACACGAGGTTGTTGATGAGGCTGCTCCTTGGTCAGTGCAACATTCCCCGTATTTTGGCTTTTGTTTCCCTGTATATTGCTATCATAGAATGACATAAGCTCAGTAATCATCCTTTGTCCATCCTCAGGAACTCCGACACCAGATAGATCAAAGGTAGGTGGTCCTTGATTAACAGGCAGAGATGCCGACTTTGGTTGCACATATTGTTGAGGGAAGACAACTGGCTTGACTTCGTTAAAGTTAAAGTTTGAAACTCCAAACTGGGAAGAATTTCTGAAAGGGCAAGCAAACTGATGATTGTCTCTGGCAGATTTGCCCTGAAAACCATTTCGAAGTTCACTGTGAGGACATTGTTGAAACTCGCACGTATAGATCTTTTGATCCATCATTACAGTCAGTTCATTGGCTTGCTTCCTCTTCCGAGTGAAATCTAAGTTGGTGATGAATTCATCCTTGTTTGGATGAGATTGTTGCTGCAGAGGCAGCGTCTCCTTGAATCTCTCGACACCAATATTCAACAAGCTGAGATGGTTTGGTTTTTGCTCATGAACATCAAAGTTAGGCTCATCTTGAGCACCTTCAACGTCATATTCACTGCTGTCATCCAAAATGAATGTTCCACTAGCACCAGCTGAGGACAAGGCTGGACAGCGATCAGGATAGAGTTCTCGAGCCAAAGCTTCCTCCTGACTGATGATGGCAAGCCAAGTTGCACTTTCTTTGGCTGTCATCTTATCCTGCAAGCACTTTGACTGCCGTACCAGCTTGCGAATTTTAGCAATATCGGGGAACATGTGCTTGATTACTGCTGTGAGGACACCAACTTTCCACGCCTTCTTAAGATCATGAGGCTTCTTATAGGGCGGAGGACCTTGTTCCTTCTGCAAACCCAACTGAGGCCACCAATCCTCCTGACCAGTGGGCCACCACGGGGGTGAAACACCTTTCTCCAACGGAAATCTTCTCTGAGGAGGATCGCAGTGCTGCATCAGAGCTGACAATAACGAACCGAGGGTGGTATCTTGCAGCTCCTGCAAGGTGTGAGGGGTAGGACCCACTGGATTAGATCCCTCGTTCATCCCTGGGATGGCATGATCAGCTTGGTATTTGGCTATGGCTGCAGGGCCATTTCGATCGAACCTCACTTTATCCTTCCACCACTCCCTAAGATTATCAGATGCCCCACCAACCGGCTTGCCTTTTTCTGGAATGATCCCATAAACAAAGCCCTGAGCTTTACATACTTCCATCATTTTCAACATGTACTTCAAGATCCCGTCCTGTGCCCTCGACATCTTCTTCCTCCTCGCCTGCTCCTGCGACTGACGATGTTTTGCAGGATCGACACCTTCCTTACTCTTAGTCATTTCCTTCAGCCTTTTCAGCTTCATCTTGTCCCTCCACATTCTCCTCTCCAGCTCATCCATATCAATCTCCTCATCACTATAATCATCATCCACCACCAGCTCCGGCTCTGGCTCAGTGTGTGGAGCAGCCACTTCCACTTCCTTTAGCGGAGCAGGAAAGAAATCAAGATCGCCACAGAACCCCATTTCCTCAAACATCATCATCTTGACAGGAAGAACAATCCCTCAGAAAAGTGAAGCCACTTGCAACTTCCACAAAATCCGAACAAGATTAACCAGATAATACCCAAAATCCTCAATTATCCTATGCTTTTCCGATTTTCAGCGCAGAATCTTTTGAAATCAATCAAATTACATGATCTTCCCTCCTGCAAATACATTAACAAGGAACATAAGAATATCTCACTAAACATTTCCAAAACTGAAATCAAACAGAAACAAAAGTTGATTGATCCCCATATTTAGATTACACAAAAAAGAAGCATAGATTTGTTCATATGAGAGAAAGCCAAGATTATCTCCAGAAAATATAAGCACACTGCACTCCCATTTTCTCGGAAACTCAACAGAAAAAACAGTACAAACTATCTCCCGCGAATATCCAAGAATATTGACATACTTCCCCAGATCTAAAATATCAAATATACATGTAATCAAACAAAAAGCTAGAAAAAAAAAAGAAGAGGGTGTTGGTAATAAAAATGCTGTAACGTACCTAACTATGTAGTAATAGAAGACTGATGAGACCATAGGACTAACTTTCCTTTATTAGATTTATCAGTTGATTATAGAACAAACTATTTTCAACAAATTCAGAACAGAAAAACACAGACAAATCCAATCGTGAAACAAAAGCTCAAATCTTTACATCAGTACTCAGGGCCACATAAAAAATACATCCATAATTTCAAAGATTAATTTATCTGTGGATGTCAAAAGCTGAAGTCAAACACAATTTGAGAAAAAAAAAAAAACCCAAATGAAACTAACATCAAAACCCAGTAAAGATCTTAACTTGACTACACAAGGTATTAAAGCAAATATTTTCAGGAAATAGTTCTATAAAGGAAAAAAAAAAGAAGAATTTTATTTTCTTACAAGAGTTTGTTCAACTTTTCTTCTGCTAAGAGAATAATTGACCCTTTCGACTGTAGATGGAAGAAAGAGGGGAAGATGGGGAAGTTATAGTAGTAGTAATGTACTCCGTCCGTTCCAATTTATGTGAACCTATTTGACTGGGCACAGAGTTTAAGAAAAAAATAAATTTTTTTGTAATTTGTGATCCTAAACAAGTTCAAATGGGGCCAGAGTATTTGTGTGGTTATAAAAGCTTCTCATCAAGGGTAGAATTGTAAGTTTAAACTAAATTGTTATCAAATTTAGAAAGAGTTCATTCTTTTTGAAACGGACAAAAAAGTAAATAGGTTCACATAAACTGGAACAGAGGAAGTACAATTTATGAGAGCTGCTATTCGACCAAACTTGGCGTGACCCAACAATGACCACACTGGTGAAATAACAGTAAAGCCCTTCATTTCACATTTGGCTTAATGACCATTTTCCCTACAAAATATTTCCCTCCAAAATTAGTCAATAAATATTAATTATCCCAAAACATTAATCCCATAAATCATTATTCTCTCATGGAAAGATCAACCAACTTCGTATGTATACCTATACTATTACGTAATTATTTTATGTTTTAAAAAAAATTCATACGGATGGGAATATCAAAAACCTTCGTATACGTATACCTATACTATTACGTATTTTTTTAAATACAATTTATACGATGGGAAGATCAAAAGTCTAGTATCTATACATAATATTATTTTTTATACGATATACAAACTTATAATAGCCCGTTGATGAGGTGGTTGTCAAATAGCTCATTGATGAGGTAGATGTCAAACAGTCGTTTATATTAAGGTCATTCGTATCGGCATATAGCTACCATATAAGTCCATTGACTAATATGGTTGTAGTCATATAACCTATGCTAATTATATCGTTGTGATTTATAGTAATATCGGACGCTTGTATAATAGTCGGTTATATTAATTTCATTCATTAAGGTCATTCGTATCGGTCTATAGCAACCATATCAGTCCATTAACTAATATGGTTGTAGTCATATAACCTATGCTAATTATATCGCTGTGATTCTTAGTAATATCGACCGTTTATATAATAGTCGTTTATATAATTTAATTTATTATGGTCATACGTATCGGCCTATAGCAACCATATAAGTCCATTGACTAATATGGTTGAAGTCATATAACCTATGGTAATTATATCGTTGTGATTCTTAGTAATATCGACCGTTTATATTAATTTCATACATATCAATTTCATATATATCGGCCTATAGCAACCATATAAGTCCATTCACTAATATGGTTGTAGTCATATAACCTATGATAATTATATCGTTGTGATTCTTAGTAATATCGACCGTTTATATAATAGCCGTTTATATTAATTTCATACATATCGGCCTATAGCAACCATATAAGTCCATTCACTAATATGGTTGTAGTCATATAACTTATGCTAATTATATCGTTCTGATTCTTAGTAATATCGATCGTTTATATAATAGTCGTTATATTGATTTCATACATATTGGCCTATACCAACCATATAAGTCCCTTGACTAATATGGTTGTAGTCTATAAACCTATGGTAATTATATCGTTGTGATTCTTAGTAATATCGACCGTTTATATAATAGCCATTTATATAATTTAATTCATTATAGTCATACGTATCGGGCCTATAGCAACCATATAAGTCCATTGACTAATATGGTTGAAGTCATATAACCTATGGTAATTATATCGTTGTGATTCTTAGTAATATCGATCGTTTATATAATAGACGTTTATATTAATTTCATACATATCGGTCTATAGCAACCATATAAGTCTATTCACTAATATGGTTGTAGTCATATAACCTATGCTAATTATATCGTTGTGATTCTTAGTAATATTGATCGTTTATATAATAGTCGTTTATATTAATTTCATATATATCGGCCTATAGCAATATAAATCCATTCATTAATATGGTTGTACTCATATAACTTATGCTAATTATATCGTTGTGATTTGTCACGACTCAGATTTTCCCACCCTCGGGGGTCGTGATGGCGCCTACTAATGTAAGCTAGGCAAGCCAAACCTTTAACTACTTACCTTATTATCCAATTATTTCTGGTTAACAATTATTAGGCGATAACGTGATAACAGCGGAAATTCAAATTTAAGCAGAAGGCAACAATAAAATATATGAAAACTATATCTATTACAAATACTTAAGCCTTAACCACCCAAAACCTGGTGTCACAATGTCATAAACTGTCTAAGATTGCTACATACAAAGTCTGAAGAAATAACAGTACACTATTTCTGAATAAAGGAAAATGAAACAGAAAATAGGGATAGAGGGAGACGCCAGAGCCTGCAGATGCTTGCAGGTCTACCTTAGATCTCCGCCTAGACTGAAGGTAGCCTCCAACTACGGTCCAAAAGCTGCTCCAGGATCTGCACATAGTGCAGAGTGTAGTATCAGCACAACCGACCCCATGTGCTGGTAAGTGTCTAGCCTAACCTCGGCGAAGTAGTGACGAGGCTAGGAATAGACTACCAAATAAACATGTGCAGTTCAAATATATAGAGCGAAAAAGAAGTACAGAAATAACCAGAAAATAGGAGGGGGAGCATGTTGTGGGGGAGATAACAGTTCCGAATAGAAAGACATCAAATAAACGAAAGAAACAACATAACTCAGATATCAACAAAGAACCAGAAATCAATAAATGCACGGCATCACCCTTCGTGCTTTTACTCTCGTCCTCACCAAAGCAATCATATAATAAAAATGTGCACGACATCATCCTTCGTGTTTTTACTCTCTTTCCTCACCATATAATCAATAAAATCGGCACGGAATGGTACATCGTGCGGCACGGCATCACCCTTCGTGCTTTAACTCTCTTCCTCACCCAAACAACAATCATAAATAATAGGGCAAGGGAATAAATGAAATTGCAATAAAGATCCCGTCAAGGGAACAACAATTCAACAAATAAATCCCGGCAAGGGAACATCATCAATAACCTCAACATTCCAGCAAGGGAGATAAAGAATAAATCAACAATAGCCCGGCAAGGGCGACAACATAATGATCTCTTCTCTTTCTCACTTTTACTTCACAATTCACTTCACAACTCGAGCCAATGCTCTATAGGTTCAATTTTTCACTTACACTTTCACAATTCGTTATACAACTTGAGTCATGCTCCTTAATATTCATAGGTCACAATTCCTTCCACAAACTTTAAGCAACAAGTAGAAACCACCACTAAGGCATGAAAGATACAACAAAGTCATGATAATCACAATATAAGTCTCAACAATTAAGGCATGAAACATGCATGCTAGACACCAACATATAGATACTCGTCACCATGCCTATACGTTGTACTCAACAATTAACACATAGCAAATATGACTCAACTCCTAATCCCTCAAGCTAAGATTAGACCAAACACTTACTCCGATGCCATGAACACAATTCACGATTCAATTATAGCTTTACCCCTTGATTCCACCACCAATTCGCTCGTATCTAGTCACAAGTTACTTATTATATCAATAAACGCTAAATGAATCAATTTGAATGCATGAAAATGAATTTTCCAAAGTTTTACCCAAAAAGTCAAAAATTGTCCCCGGGCCCACATGGTCAAAACCCGATTACCTATTCCCCCACGAACTCAAATATATAATTTATTTTCAAATCGAGGTCCAAATCCCCAATTTCTGAAAAACTTAGGTTCTACCCAAAACACCTAATTTCCCTCATGACAATCATTGATTTTGAGTTGAAATCATGTTAAAGATGTTAAGGAGTGAAGAAAATGAGTTAGAAATCACTTACCTACGTTTTGGAGAAGAAAGGTTGTTTGAAAAATTGCCTCTTATATTTTTGGGGTTTTGAAAAATAAAAATAACTGAAAATCCCGTCTAAATATACTACTCTCAGATGCCTTGTGCGGATTGCACAAAATCAAATGCGGCCGCACAGCCTTTCCTGTGTACTACAGTGATATATTTTAGTATTTTGGCCATAAATTTCTCTACAGATGTCCAAATTATGATTTATTTACCTTTCTGGATACTAGACACAAAGAGCTACAACTTTCGTTTTTGAATCATCTTAAAATTCCTTGTATATCAAAAGATATAGGCTTCCGAAGTCGGACCAGTGAACCTGTACGAACTGCACAAAATCAACTGCGGCCGCACAGTCACCAATGCGGACAGCACAAAAACCAGTGCGGACCGCACTAGCAGGTTCAGAGATTTGCACTTCTCTGAACCTCCAATAGTCATGTTTTAAGCCTAAGACACCCCGGAATCTACCCGAAACTCACCCGAGCCCTCGGGACTCCAAACCAAATGTGCATACTAACTCAAAAACATCATATGGACCTACTCGTGCGATCACATCATCAAAATAACATGTAAAATCATGAATTAAATCTCAAAACTCAACCTTTTCATCAAGAACTCTCAAAGTTCATAACTCTTCAATCGGAAGTCCAACTCACGTCAAATAAACTCCGTTTTTTCACCAAATTTCACAGTTATTTTTCAAATACTATAACAAGTTTGTACTGGGCTCCGGAACCAAAATACGGGCCCGATAACAATGGTTTCAAACATTAATTCTTTTCTTCATTTCTTAGATACTTCAGTAAAATAATTTCTTTCAAAAA
Source organism: Nicotiana tabacum (assembly GCF_000715075.1). Lineage (NCBI taxonomy): Eukaryota > Viridiplantae > Streptophyta > Magnoliopsida > Solanales > Solanaceae > Nicotiana > Nicotiana tabacum. Next base: position 76,881,989 of record NC_134087.1, read on the forward strand.
TTGATTTCTAAAGCTTGGGACCTCGGAATTCAATTCCGGGCATACGCCTAAGTCCCATATTTTACTGCGGACTTCCCAAGATCATCGGAATACGGATTCGGGTCTGTTTGCTCAAAATGTTGACCAAAGTCAACCATAATCAAATTTTTTTAACTCTAAAGATTTCTATTTCTCATATTTTTACATAGAATGCTTTCCGGATATAGGTCCGGACCACGCACGTAAATCAAGGTATGGTAAAAAGGAGGTTTTTAGGCCTCAGAACACTGAATTCACTTGCAACACAAGTGACAACCTTTTGGGTCATCACATTCTCCATCTCTAAAATAACCGTTCATCCTCGAACAGACATAAGAAGGAAGTATCTGAGTCGGTAAAAAGATGGGGATAACGGCTCCGCATATCAGACTCGGACTCCCAGATCAATGCCTCAACGGGCTGACCTCTCCACTAAACATGGACAGAAGGAAAACTCTTCGACCTCAACTGACGAACCTGCCGGTCTAGAATAGCTACCGGCTCCTCCTCATAAGACAAGTCCTTGTCCAACTGGACAGTGCTGAAATCTAGCACGTGGGATGGATCGTCGTGATACTTCCGAAGCATGGACACATGAAACACTGGATGCACGACTGACAAGCTCGGCGGCAATGCAAGTCTATAAGCCACCTCTTCCACTCGATCAAGAATCTCTAACGGGCCAATGAACCTAGGGCTAAGCTTGCCCTTCTTCCCAAATCTCATCACGCCCTTCTTAGGCGACACTCGAAGCAATACTCGTTCACTGACCATGAAATTCCAAATCACAAACCTTGCGGTCGGCATAACTCTTTTGCTTGGACTGAGCTGTACGAAGCCTACCCTGAATGATCCTGACCTTGTCCAAGGCATCCTAAACCAGATCCGTACCCAACAACCGAGCCTTTCCCGACTCACACCATCCAACCGGAGACCGACATAGCCTAGCATACAAAGCCTCATACGGAGCTATCTGAATACTCGACTGGTAGTTATTGTTGTAGGCAAACTCTGCTAAGGGCAAATACTGATCCCACGAGCCTTCAAAGTCAATGACACAAGCTCAGAGTATATCCTCCAACATCTGAATAGTCCGCTTGGACTGCCTGTCCGTCTGAGGATGAAACGCTATGCTCAACTCAACTCGCATGCCAAACTCTCGCTGAACTGCCCTCCAGAAGTGTGAGGTAAACTGCGCACCTCAGTCCAAAATGGTAGACACGGGCACACCATGAAGGCGAACAATCTCTCGGATATAGATCTCAGCTAACCTCTCAGAAGAATAGGAGACTTCCATAAGAATGAAATACGCTGACTTGGTCAGCCTATCAACAATAACCCACACTGCTTCGAACTTCCTACGAGTCAGTGGGAGTCCAACAACAAAATCCATAGTGATCCGCTCCCACTTCCACTGGGGAAGCTCAATCCTCTGAAATGAACCACCGGGCCTCTAATGCTCGTACCTAACCTGCTGACAATTCAAACACCAAGCCACATATGCAACGATATCCTTCTTTATTCTCCGCCACCAATAATGCTGCCGCAAATCCTGATACATCTTCGCGACGCCCGGATGAATAGAGTATCGAGAGCTATGGGCCTCCTCTAAAATCAACTCTCGGAGCCCATCCACATTAGGCAGACAAACTCGACCCTGCAATCTCAAAACTCCATCATCACCTAAGGTAACCTGCTCGGCACCTCCACGTTGTACCGTGTGTCTAAGGACACACAAATGGGGATCATCATACTGCTGATCACGGATATGCTCCAATAAAGAAGAAGGAGCGATCGTGCAAGCTAACGCACGACTAGGCTCAGAAACATCCAACCTCACGAACTGATTGGCCAAAGCCTCAACATCCAAAGCAAGCGGTCTCTCATCGACTGGAATATAAGCAAGACTACTCATACTGGCTGAAAGCATCGACTACCATATTGGCCTTTCCCGGATGATATAAGATGGTGATATCATAGTCCTTTAACAACTCCAACCACCTCTTTTGCCTCAAATTTAACTCCTTTTGCTTGAACAAATACTGAAGACTCTTGTGATCCGTGAACACCTCACATGCCACGCCATACATATAATGCCTCCAAATCTTCAACGTGTGAACAATGGCTGCCAACTCCAAGTCATGAACCGGATAGTTCTTCTCATGAATCTTCAACTACCGCGAAGCATAGGCAATGACCTTGCCATCCTGCATAAAAAAACCGCACCAAGTCCAATACGAGATGCATCACAATAGACTGTATAAGGCCTTGAGCCTGTGGGCAAACCAACACTGGTGCCGTAGTCAGAGCCATCTTAAGCTTCTGGAAGCTTGCCTCACACTCATCCGACCATCTGAACTGGGCACCCTTCTGGGTCAACCTGGTCATCGGGGCTGCGATAGATGAGAACCCCTCCATGAACCGACGATAGTAGCCTACCAATTCCAAGAAACTCCGAATCTCTATAGCTGATGCTGGTCTAGGCCAGTTCTTGACTGCTTCAATCTTCTTCGGATTAACCTGAATACCCTCTGCTAATACAACATGACCTAGAAATGCAACTGAACTCAACCAGAACTCACACTTTAAGAATTTAGCATATAACTGACTATCTCTTAAGGTCTGAAAAACCACTCTAAGATGTTGCTCGTGCTCCTCCCGAATACAGAAATATATCAAAATATCATCATTGAAGACTATCACGAACGAATCCAAGTAAGGCCTGAACATTTGGTCATCAAATCCATAAAAGCTGCTGGGGCATTTGTCAACCCGAATGACATCACCAAGAACTCATAATGCCCGTACCGAGTGTGGAAAGCTGTCTTAGGGATATCGGATGCCCTAATCCTCAACTGATGGTAACCATATCTCAAGTCAATCTTCGAAAATACCTTGGCACCTTGGAGCTGATCAAACAAATCATTAATTCTCGGTAATAGATACTTATTCTTGATTGTAACCTTGTTCAACTGTCGGTAATCAATACACATTCTCATCGATCCGTCCTTCTTCTTAACAAACAACACCGGGGTACCCCAAGGTGAAACACTCGACCTAATGAAACCCTTCTCAAGCAAGTGTTACAACTGCTCCTTCAACTCTTTCAACTCAGGCGGGGTCATACGATACGGCGGGATAGAAATGGACTGCGTGCCCTGAGCCAAATCAATGCAAAAGTCAATATCCCTGTCAGGTGGCATACCTGGCAGGTCTGAAGGAAAAACCTCAAGAAACTCACGAACAACGGGAACAAAATCAATAGAAGGAACCTCAGCACTAGAATCACGAACATATGCCAAATAGTCCAAACACCCTTTCTCAACCATACGTTGAGCCTTCATATAAGAGATCACACTACGGGTAGAATGACCAGGAGTCCCTTTCCACTCTAAATAAGGTAAACCCGGCAAGGCTAAGGTCACAGTCTTGGCATGACAATCCAAGATAGCGTGGTAAGGTGATAACCAGTCCATCCCCAATATGACATCGAAATCAACCATGTCCAGAAAAAGCAAATCTACACGAGTCTCAAGACCCCTAATCACGACTATACATGAACGATGGACTCGATCTACCACAATAGCATCACACACCGGTGTAGACACATAAATAGGAGCACTCAAAGAATCACTAGGCATGACCAGATACGATGCAAAATATGATGACACATACGAGTATGTAGACCCTGGATCAAATAACACTGAAGCATCTCTATCACAAACCAGAATCGTACCTGTAATAACTGCATCGGAAACCCTAGCCTCGGGCCTGACTGGAAGAGCATAACATCAGGGCTGAGGGCCCACCACCCAGAACTACATCTCTAGGACGGCCTGCTGCTGGCTGGCCTCCACCTCTAGCGGCTTGAGCTCTACCTCTAATACCTCTACCTCTACCTCTAGCACCTCTACCCCCACCTCTAGCTGGCTGGGCGGGCTGTGGAACACCTGGTACCTAAACCATAGCACGAGAACCCTGATGCTGAGAGCTACTCGGTGCTCGAGGGAAAAACCTAGCAATGTGACCCATATCACCATAAGTGTAGCAAGCCCCGGCTACTGAAACTGCTTCCCTGACGACCTGAATGACCACCCCGAAAACTCTGAAGCAGCGGTGCACTGATAGGAGCTGGTGGTGCACTATAGGACTACTGATCAGAATACTGCATCTGAGGACCACAACTACCTAAAGCACCATAAGAAACCTGAAGTGCTGACTAAAAAGTCTTAGGAGGATGGCCTCTACCATATGAATCCCTACCTCCAGACGAGGTACCACTGAATCGGCCTAAATGACGGGGCCTCTTGTCCGACCCATGACCACATCTCTGTGACAAAACCATCTCAACTCTTCGGGCCACATTGGCCGCCTCCTAGAAAGAAATCTCACTCCCAGCCTCCCTAGCTATCTGAAGATGAATCGGCTGAATAAGTCCATCAATGAACCTCCTCACCCTCTCTCTCTCAGTGGGAAGTATGATGAGAGCATGGCGAGCCAAATCAATGAATCTGGTCTCATACTGGGTAACAGTCATGGAACCCTGTTGGAGACGCTCAAACTGCCTCCGATAGGCCTCTCTCTGAGTGATGGGGAGAAATTCTCCGGAAAAAACTGAGTAAACTGCTCCCAAGTCAAAGCTGGCGATCCGAATGGTCTAGCCAAACAATAATCTCTTCACCAAGTCTTGGCGGATCCAGACAAGCGAAAAGTAGCAAAATCGACCTTATTGGTCTCAAATATCCCCATGTTCCTAAGAACCTCGTGACAACTATCTAGATATTCCTGGGGATCCTGAGTAGATACACCGCTGAAAGTAGTAGTGAAGAGCTTGGTGAACCTATCCTACCTCCACAAAGCATCGGTAGATATAGCTGCTCCATCACCGGTCTGAGCTACCATACCCGGCTAAACTTCTTCAACTGACTAAACCACTGGAGTCTGAATCTAGGGAGCTACCTACTCCGGAGTGCGAGTAGCAGAAGTTTGGGCTCCTCCTCTAGCCTGAGAGACAGTTGGTGCTACAAGAAGCAAGCCTGCTCGGGTGACACTCTCCATAAGGCTCACTAGACGGACCAGAGCATCATGAAGAACTGGGGTAGCAATAAACCCTTCTGGGACCTGAGCTGGGCCCACCGGAACTGTTGAGGCCGGAACCTCATCATCAAAGTCGACCTGAGGCTCCGCCACTGGTGCTGCTGCTCGGGGCTGAGCTCTGCCCCTACCTCGGCCTCTAACATGGCCTCGTCCTTGTCATCTGCCCCTCGTGGGAGCTGCTGCTAGGGGATCGGGTTGCTGGTTAGTGGATGAGGAAGCGCGTGTTCTCGCCATCTACGAAAGAACAGATTAGAAATTCAATTAGCATTGAGAAATAAACCGCACGATAGGAGAGAATAAATGTGAAGTTTTTCCTAACTCTGTAGCCTCTGGGGATAAATACAGACGTCTCCATATCGATCCCTCAGACTCTACTAAGCGTGTCTCTGAATTGTGAGACCCATGTAACCTAGAGCTCTGATACCAACTTGTCACAACCTAGATTTTCCCACCCTCGAGGGTCGTGATAACGCCTACTAATGTGAGCTAGACAAGCCAAAGCTTTAACTACTTACCTCATTATCCAATTATTTCTGGTTAACAATTATAAGGCGATAACGTGATAACAACGAAAATTCAAATTTAAGCGGAAGGCAACAATAAAATATATGAAAACTGTATCTATTACAAATACTTAAGCCTTAACCATCCAAAACCTGGTGTCACAGTGTCACAGACTGTCTAAGATTGCTACATACAAAGTTTGAAGAAATAACATTACACTATTTCTGAATAAAGGAAAATGAAATAGGAAATAGGGATAGAGGGAGACGTCAGGGCCTGCGGACGCCGGCAGGTCTACCTTGGATCTTCGGGTGGACTGAAGATAGCTTCCACACTATGGTCCAAAAGCTTCTCCGGGATCTGCACATAGTGCAGAGTGTAGTATCAGCACAACCGACCTCATGTGCTAGTAAGTGTCTAGCCTAACCTCGACGAAGTAGTGACGAGGCTAGGACTAGACTACCAAATAAACCTGTGTAGTTCAAATATATACAGCGGATAAGAAATACAGAAATAACCAGACAAAATAGGAGGGGGAGCATGTTGTGGGGGAGATAACAGTTCCGAATAGAAAGACATCAAATAAACGAAATGACATAACTCGGATATTAACAAAGAATCAGAAATCAATAAATGCACGACATCACCTTTCGTGCTTTTACTTTCATCCTCACCAAAGCAATCATATAATAAAAATGTGCACAGCATCACCCTTCATGCTTTTACTCTCTTTCCTTACCATATAATCAATAAAATCGGCACGGAATGGTACATCGTGCGGCACGGCATCACCCTTCGTGCTTTACACTCTTTCCTCATAATAATACACGACATCACCCTTCGTGCTTTACACTCTTTCCTCACAAAACAGACAATGCACGGCATCACCCTTCGTGCTTTAACTCTCTTCCTCACCCAAACAACAATCACAAACAATAGGGCAAGGGAATAAATGAAATTGCAATAAAGATCCCGGCAAGGGAACAACAATTCAACAAATAAATCTCGGCAATAGAACATTATCAATAACCTCAACATCCCGGCAAGGGAGATAACGAATAAATCAACAATAGCCCGACAAGGGTGAGAACATAATGATCTCTTATCTTTCTCACTTTTACTTCACAATTCACTTCACAACTCGAGCCAAAGCTCTAGAGGTTCAATTTTTCACTTTCACTTTCAGTATTCGTTATACAACTTGAGTCACACTCCTCAATGTTCATAGGTCATAATTCCTTCCACAAACTTTAAGCAACAAATAGAAACCACCACTAAGGCATGAAAGATACAACGAAGTCATGATAATCACAATATAAAGACTCACGGGCATGCTAGGCACCAACGTATAGATACTCGTCACCATGCCTATACGTTGTACTCAACAATTAACACATAGCAAATAGGACTCAACTCTTAATCCCTCAAGCTAAGGTTAGACCAAACACTTACTTCGATGCCACGAACATAATTCACGATTCAATTATAGCTTTACCCCTTGATTCCACCACCACTTCGCTCGTATCTAGTCATAAGTTACTTAATTACATCAATAAACGCTAAATGAATCGATTTGAATGCATGAAAATGAATTTTCCAAAGTTTTACCCAAAAAGTCAAAAATCGCCCCCGGGCCCATATGGTCAAAACCCGAGGTTCGAACCAAAACCCGATTACCCATTCCCCCATGAACTCAAATATATAATTTGTTTTGAAATCGGACCTCAAATCGAGGTCCAAATTCCCAATTTTTGAAAAACCTAGGTTCTACCTAAAACACCCAATTTTCCCCATGAAAATTATTGATTTTGAGTTGAAATTATGTTAAAAGATGTTAAGGAGTGAAAAAATAAGTTAGAAATCACTTACCAACGTTTCGGAGAAGAAATGTTGTTTGAAAAATCGCCTCTTATGTTTTTAGGGTTTTGAAAAATGAAAAATAAATGAAAATCCCGTCTAAATATACTACTCTCAGATGCCCTGTGTGGACCGCACAAAATCAACTGCGGCTGCACAGCCCTTCCTGTGTACTACAGTGACTTTCTCTACAGATGTCTAAATTCTGATTAATTTATCTTTCTGGAAACTAGACACAAAGTGCTACAACTTTCGCTTTTGAATCAACTCAAATTTCATTGTAGATCAAAAGACATAGGCGTCCGAAGTCGGACCAGTGAACCTGTGCGGATCGCACGAAATCAACTGCGGCCGCACAGTCACCAGTGCGGACAACACAAAAAACCAGTGCGGACCGCACTAGCAGGTTCAGAGATTTGCACTTCTCTGAACCTCCAATAGCGATGTTTTAAGCCTAAGACACCCCAGAACCTACCCGAGCCCTCGAGACTCCAAACCAAATGTGCATATTAACTCAAAAACATCATATAGACCTATTCGTGCGATCACATCCTCAAAATAACATGTAAAATCATGAATTAAACCTCAAAACTTAACATTTTCATCAAGAACTCTCAAAGTTCATAACTCTTCAATCGGAAGTCCAACTCACGTCAAATAAACTCCGTTTTTCACCAAATTTCACAGTTATCTTTCAAATACTATAACAAGTTTGTACCGGACTCTGGAACCAAAATACGGACCCGATAACAATGGTTTCGAACATTAATTCTTTTCTTCATTTCTTAGATACTTCAGTAAAATAATTTCTTTCAAAATTTGATTTCTAAAGCTTGGGATCTCGGAATTCAATTCCGGGCATACGCCCAAGTCCCATATTTTACTGCGGACTTCCCAAGATCATCGGAACACGGATCCGGATCCATTTGCTCAAAATATTGACCAAAGTCAACCATAATCAAATTTTTTAACTCTAAAGATTTCTATTTCTCATATTTTCATATAGAAGGCTTTTCGGATATAGATCCGAACCATGCACGTAAATCAAGGTGGGGTAAAAAGGAGATTTTTAAGCCTCGGAACACTGAATTCACTTGCAACACAAGTGGTCATCACATGATTCTTAGTAATATCGACTGTTTATATAATAGTCGTTTATATTAATTTCATACATATCGGCCTATAACAACCATATAAGTCTATTTACTAATATGGTTGTAGTCATATAACCTATGATAACTATATCGTTGTGATTCTTAGTAATATCGACCATTTATATAATATCCGTTTATATTAGTTTCATACATATCGGCCTATTGCAACCATATAAGTCCATTAAATAATATGGTTTTAGTCATATAACCTATGCTAATTATATCGTTGTGATTCTTAGTAATATCGACCGTTTATATAATAGCCGTTTATATTAATTTCATACATTTCGGCCTATAGCAACCATATAAGTCCATTCACTAATATGGTTGTAGTCATATAACCTATGCTAATTATATCGTTGTGATTCTTAGTAATATCGACCGTTTATATAATAGCCGTTTATATTAATTTCATACATATTGGCCTATAGCAACCATATAAGTCCATTCACTAATATGGTTGTAGTTATATAACCTATGCTAATTATATCGTTGTGATTCTTAGTAATATCGATCGTTTATATAATAGTCATTTATATTAATTTCATACATATCGGCCTATAGCAACCATATAAGTCCATTGACTAATATGGTTGAAGTCATATAACCTATGGTAATTATATTGTTGTTATTCTTAGTAATATCGACCGTTTATATAATAGCCGTTTATATTAATTTCATACATATCGGCCTATTGCAACCATATAAGTCCATTCACTAATATGGTTGTAGTCATATAACCTATTCTAATTATATCGTTGTGATTCTTAGTAATATCGACCGTTTATATAATAGCCGTTTATATTAATTTCATACATATGGGCCTATAGCAACCATATAAGTCCATTCACTAATATGGTTGTAGTCATATAACCTATGATAATTATATCGTTGTGATTCTTAGTAATATCGACCGTTTATATAATATCCGTTTATATTAGTTTCATACATATCGGCTTATAGCAACCATATAAGTCCATTCACTAATATGGTTGTAGTCATATAACCTATGATAATTATATCGTTGTGATTCTTAGTAATATCGACCGTTTATATAATATCCGTTTATATTAGTTTCATACATATCGGCCTATAGCAACCATATAAGTCCATTCACTAATATGGTTGTAGTCATATAACCTATGCTAATTATATCGTTGTGATTCTTAGTAATATCGACCGTTTATATAATAGCCGTTTATATTAATTTCATACATATCGGCTTATAGCAACCATATAAGTCTATTCACTAGTTGTCACGACCCGAATTTTCCACCCTCGTGATGGCGCCTACTGATGTGAGCTAGGCAAGCCAATTATTGAACCATCTACCTTTTTATCAATTTTATTCTCTTTAACAATTACGAAGAAATAACATTTAAACAACGGAATATAACATAAGTGGAAGAAAATAATAAGCCATCTGAACATGAATATCTATTACAACTATTTGAGTCTCGACTACCCAGAACTGGTGTCACAGTTTCATAGATGGTCTAAGAATACTACATATAAAGGTCTGAAAGGATTAAATACAACAATGTCTCTCGAAATACATGTAAGAAACAGGAAAGTAGATAGAAAGAGAGGGCAAGGCCTCCGGACGCCTGTTGGGCTACCTCGGGTCGCCTGATGAACAAGAATCAGCAATCTCACTGCTGTCCAAAGTCTACAACACTGGGTCTGCACAAAAGAGTGCATAGTGTAGTATCAACACAATCGACCCCATGTGCTGGTAAGTATCTAGCCTAACCTCGGCGAAGTAGTGATGAGGCTAGGACCATACTACCAAATAATCCTGTGAAGTTATATAATATACATCGGAAAGTAAAGCAGGAATAAGCAAGTAAAGATGGGAGGGGGAAACATGCTGCGGGGGTATACCAGTAATAACAGTAAATCCAGAGTAGCAGTCTAAGGGCAGCTTAGGATTCACAGTGAATAAAAAAACTAATATCCAAAATAAACACACTTGTATCAATAATTATTGTGGCGTGCAACCCGATCCCAATATATAACGACACTGTTACGGCGTGCAACCCGATCCATATCATTTATTATTGTTGTGGTGTGCAACCCGATCCACATATAATATTGTTGCGGCGTGCAACCCGATCCACATATAATATTGTTGCGGCATGCAACCTGATCTACATATAATATTGTTGCGGCATGCAACCCGATCCACATATAATATTGACAACAATCATGACAAAAGTCTCGACAAGGGATCAATAAGGTCTACACTATCCCGGCAAGAGATTCGATAGCATAAGTAATATGTCCCAGCAAGGGAGAAACAGCTATAACCAAACTTATTACAACATCTAACTATCTCAGTTACAACCAAACTTATTACAACACCTAACTAACTCAGTTATAACCAAACTTGTTCCAATATCTAACTACCACAGCTATAACCAAACTTGTTACAACACCTAACTACGTCAGCTATAACCAAACTTGTTACAACACCTAACTACCTCAGCTATAACCAAACTTGTTACAATACCTAACTACCTCAGCTATAACCAAACTTGTTACAACACCTAACTATCTCAGCTATAACCAAACTTGTTACAACATCTAACTACCACAGCTATAACCATAATCCTTACCCAATACAAAGAATCATTAACCTAAGCATCCGTAATATCAATTAAGAACACAATGCAAGGGAACTACGACTCAACAATAGCTCGACAAGGGGCAACATAATGATCTTTTCTCTTTCTCACTTTTACTTCACAATTCACTTCACAACTCGAGTCAATGCTCTAGAGTTTCAATTATCACTTATACTTTCACAATTCGTTATACAACTGGAGCCAACACTCCTCAATGTTCATAGGTCACAATTCTTCCACAACTTTACACAACAAATAGAAACCTTCAGCAAGGCATGAATAATACAACGAAATCATGAAAATCACAATATAAGACTCACGGTCATACTTGACACCAACATATAGAGACTCGTCACCATGCCTATAGGTCGTACTCAACAAGAAGCAAATAGCAAATTGGACACAACTCCTAATCCCTCAAGCTAAGGTTAGACCAAACACTTACCTCAAACTTCCATGGCCAACTCAATCCTCAAACACCGCCTTTCATTTTGAATTCGGCTCTCACTCAATTGTATCGAGACATAATCGACTTAATAACATCAATAAATACTAAATAAACCAATTCCAATACTTAATTATAGCTTTCTAATCATTCTTCCCAAAAATCCAAAAATCGACCTCAGGCTCGCTTGGTCAAAATACGATGTTCGGACCAAAACCCGATCATCCATTTATCCACGAGCCCAAATATATAATTTATTTTGAAATCCGACCCCAAAACGAGGTCAAATTCCCAAATAATCAAAAAGATCTAACTCTACCCAAATCCTTAATTTTCTACCTTTAATCACATGTGTTAGGCCTAGAAATCTAGTGGGTACTGATAAAAATGGAAGAAAATGAGATTAGGATTACATACCTATAAAGCAATGGTGAAATTCTTCTTCAAAAATCGCCCAAGAGGTGTGGAGAAGATGAAATTTGTGAAAAATAATGAAAATCCTGTATGGCATTCTGTTTTTGAAACTTAAAATAACTGGGCGAAATGGGTCATCGCGTTCGCGATGAGTTAGGTCTGACAGACCTTCGCATTCGCGGAAAATGGCTCGCGTTCGCGGAGCTTTGGCTCCTCAAGCCTGTGCGTTCGCAGGCCAGTGGCCGCGTTCACGATGCACAAAATGGTGACCCCTCCCCTGGCTATAAGCCTTCACGTTCGCTAGTGCATGGACGCGTTCGCAAAGGGTAGTCCCCCCTCAGCCTCGCGTTCGCGTCTCAAGCTTCTCATTCGCGAAGAAGAAATCTGGCACCTGGGAAATTTGCCTTACACGTTCGCGAGAGGGACCACGCAAACGCGAAGAGTAAAATCCCTGGGCACTGAACAATAGAAACTTGCAACTTTTTAAGTTCCAAAAACCTTCCGAAACACACCTGAGCCCTCGTGGCTCAAAACCAAACATACGTACTAACTCAATAACATCATACGAACTTATCCGTGCGATCAAATCGCCAAAATAACCTCAATAACAATGAATTAAACCTCAAAATCAATGAAATATTTCAAAACTTCTTAAAGCATCAAACTTTGCATTTACGGTCCGAATCACGTCAAACAGATTCCGTTTCTTACCAAACTCTGCAGAATCATCTTAAATCATATATAAGACCTGTACCAGGTGCCGGAACCAAAATACGGGCCTGATACTAACATGTTCTAATCGAAATTCATTTCAAATTCCTTTAAACAATTTCAGAAAATAATTTTCTTTAAAAAAATTCATTTCTCGAGCTTGGGACCTTGGAATTCGATTCCAAGCATACGCCCAAGTCCCATATTTTCCTACGAACCCTCCGGGACCGTCAAATCACGGGTCCGGGTCCGTTTACCCAAAACGACCGAAATCAAATTTATTCATTTTATAGTCAAAATTTATCAATTTTTCACAGATTTTCACATATAAGTTTTCCGGCTACACGTCCGGACCGTGCACATAAATCGAGGTGATTCTAAATGAGGTTTTCAAGGCCTCGGAACATAGAATTCAATTTAAAAGCAAGTGATGACCCAAAACATTCTCCACCTCTAAAACAATTGTTCGTCCTCGAATAGACAGAAGAAGGAAGTACCTGAATCAGGGAAAAGATGGGGATAATGGCTCCGGATATCGGACTCAAACTCCCAGATCGATGCCTCAGGAGGCTGACCTCTCTACTGGACATGAACAGAAGGAAAACTCTTCGATATCAACTGACGAACCTGCTAGTCTAGAATAGCTATCGGCTCCTCCTCATAAGACAAGTCCTTGTCCAACTGGACAATGCTGAAATCTAACACGTGGGATGGATCGCTGTGATACTTCCGAAGCATGGACACATGAACACTGGATGCACGGCTGATAAGCTTGGCAGCAATGCAAGTCTATAAGCCACCTCTCCCACTCGATCAAGAATCTCAAACGGACCAATGAACCTAGGGGTAAACTTGCCCTTCTTCCCAAATCTCATCATGCCCTTCATAGGCGACACTCGAAGCAATACCCACTCACCGACCATAAAAGCCAAATCTCGAACCCTGCGGTCGACATAACTCTTTTGCCTGGACGGAGCTATACGAAGCCTATCTAGAATAATCCTGACCTTGTCCCAAGCATCCTTAACTAGATTCGTACCTAATAACTGAGCCTCTCCCGGCTCAACCCATCCAACCGGAGACCGACACCGCCTACCATATAAAGCCTCATAAGGAGCCATCTAGATACTCGACTGGTAGCTGTTGTTATAGGCAAACTCTGTTAAAGGCAAAAACTGATCCCACAAGCCTCCAAAGTCAATGACACAAGCTTGGAGCATATCCTCCAAAATCTGAATAGTCCGCTCGGACTGCCCGTCCATCTGAGGATGAAATGTTGTGCTCAACTCAACCCGCGTGCCCAACTCTTGTAGAATTGCTCTCCAGAAACGTGAGGTAAACTGCGTACCTCGGTCCGAAATGATAGTCTCGGGCACACCATGAAGACGAACAATCTCCCGGATATAGATCTCAGCCAACCTCTCAGAAGAATAGGAGACTGCCACAGGAATGAAATGCGCTGACTTGGTCAGCCTATCAACAATAACCCATACTGCATCGAACTTCCTCTAACTCTGTGGGAGTCCAATAACGAAGTCCATAGTGATCTGCTCCCACTTCCACTCAGGAATCTCAATCTTCTGGAACAAACCACCAGGCCTCTAATGCTCTTACTTAACCTGTTGACAATTCAAACACCGAGCCACAAATGCTACGATATCCTTCTTCATTCTCCGCCACAAATAATGCTGCCGCAAATCCTGATACATCTTTGCGGCGCTCGAATAAATAGAGTACTGGGAGTTATGAGCCTCCTCTAAAATCAACTCTCGGAGTCATCCACATTAGGCACACAAACTCAACCCTGCAATCTCAAAACTCTATCATCCCCTAAGGTAACCTGCTTGGCACCTCCGTGATGCACCGTGTCTTTGAGGACACACAAATGGGGATCATCATACTGTCTATCACGGATACGCTCCAATAAGGAATAACGAGTGATCGCACAAGCTAACACCCGACTGGGCTTAGAAATATCTAACCTCACGAATTTAATGGCCAAAGCCTGAACATCCAAAGCAAGACTGCCCATACTGGATGACTTCCTACTCAAAGCACCATCCACCACATTGGCCTTTCCCGGGTGATATAAGATGGTGATATCGTAGTCTTTCAACAACTCCAACCACCTTCTCTGCCTCAAATTCAACTCCTTTTGCTTGAACAAATACTGAAGACTCTTGTGATCCGTGAACACCTCACATGCCACGCCATACAGATAATGCGTCCAAATCTTCAACGCATGAACAATGGTTGCCAACTCCAAATCATGAACCAGATAGTTCTTCTCATGAATCTTCAACTGCCACAAAGCATAGGCAATGACCTTGATATCCTACATCAATACTGCACCAAGCCCAATACGAGACGCATCACACTAAATTGTATAAGGCCCTGAACCTGTGGGCAAAACTAACACTGGTGTCGTAGTCAGAGCTGTCTTGAGCTTCTGAAAGCTTGCCTCACACTCGTCCGACCATCTGGACTGGGCACCCTTCTGGGTCAACCTGGTCATCGGGGCTATGATAGATGAGAACCCCTTCATGAACCGACGATAGTAGCCTACCAATTCCAAGAAACTCCGAATCTCTATAGCTGATGCTGGTCTAGGCCAGTTCTTGACTGCCTCAATCTTCTTCAGATTAACCTGAATACCCTCTGCTAATACAACATGACCTAGAAATGCAACTGAACTCAACCAGAACTCACACTTTGAGAATTTAGCATATAACTGACTATCTCTCAAGGTCTGAAAAACCACTCTAAGATGTTGCTCGTGCTCCTCCCGGATACGGAAATATATCAAAATATCATCATTGAAGACTATCACGAACGAATCCAAGTAAGGCCTGAACACTTGGTCATCAAATCCATAAAAGCTGCTGGGGCATTTGTCAACCCGGATGACATCACCAAGAACTCATAATGCCCGTACCGAGTGCGAAAAGCTATCTTAGGGACATCGGATGCCCTAATCCTCAAGAAACTCCGAATCTATGTAGTTGATGCTGGTCTAGGCCAGTTCTTGACTGCCTCAATCTTCTTCGGATCGACCTAAATACCCTCTGCTAATACAACATGACCTAGGAATGCAACTGAACTCAATCAGAACTCACACTTCGAGAACTTAGCATATAATTGACTATCCTTCATAGTCTGAAGAACTACTCTGAGTTGTTGCTCGTGCTCCTCTTGGCTGCGGGAATATATCAAAATATCATCAATGAAGACTATCACGAATGGGTCCAAATAAGTCCTGAACACTCAGTTTATCAAATCCATAAAAGTTGTTGGGGCATTTGTCAACCTGAATGACATCACCAAGAACTCATAATGCCCGTACCGAGTGCGAAAAGCTATCTTAGGGACATCGGATGCCCTAATCCTCAACTGATGGTAGTCAGATCTCAAGTCAATCTTTGAAAAAATACCTTGGCACCCTGAAGCTGATCAAATAAATCATCAATCCTCGGCAATGGATACTTATTCTTGATTGTAACCCTGTTCAACTACCGGTAATCAATACACATTCTCATCGACCCATCCTTCTTCTTAACAAACAACACCGGCGAACCCCAAGGCAAAACACTAGGTCTAATGAAATCCTTCTCAAGCAAGTCCTACAACTGCTCCTTCAACTCTTTCAACTCAGGTGGGGCCATACGATACGGCGGAATAGAAATGGGCTGAGTGCCGGGAGCCAAATCAATGCAAAAATCAATATCCATATCAGGTGGTGTACCCGGCAGGTCTGAAGGGAATACCTCAGGAACTCACAAACAACGGGCCCAGAATCAATAGAAGGAACCTCAGCACTAGAATCACGAACATATGCCAAATAGGCCAAACACCCCTTCTCAACCATACACGGAGCCTTCACATAAGAGATAACACTAGGGGTAGAATGACTAGGAGTCCCTCTCCACTCTAAACGAGGCAAACCCGGTAAAGCTAAGGTCACAGTCTTGGCATGATAGTCCAAGATAGAGTGATAAGGTGATAACCAATCCATCCCTAATATAACATCAAAATCGACCATGTCTAAGCAACAAATCTACACGAGTCTTAAGACCCTCATTCACAACTATACAAGAGCGATGGACTCTACCTACCATAATAGAATCACCCACCGGTGTAGACACATAAACAGGAGCACTCAATGAATAGGTATGGCCAAATACGGTGCAAAATAAAACCGAAGCTTCCCTACCACAAACCAGAAGAGTACCTTCACCTCCACCTCTAATACATTTACCTCCACCTCTAGCATCTCTACCTCCACCTCCAGCTAACTGAGCGGGCTGGATGAGTCCCTCAATGAACCTCCTCACTCTCTCTCACAGTGGGAAGTATGATAAGAGCATGACAGGCCAAGTCGATGAATCTAATCTCGTACTGAGTAACAGTCATAGAACCCTGCTAGAGACGCTCAAACTACCTCCGATAGACCTCTCTCTGAGTGATGTAGAGAAACCCCTCCAAAAATAGTTGCGTGAACTGTTCTCAAGTCAAAGCTGATGACCTAACTGGTATAGCCAATCAATAATCCCTCCAACAGGTCTTGGCGGATCCAGACAAGCGAAAAGTAGCAAAATTTGACCCCATTGGTCTCCACGATCCCCATGTTCCCGAAAACCTCATGATAGTTGCCTAGATAATCTTAGGGATCCTCAGAAGATACACCGCTGAAAGTAGTGAAGAGCTTGGTGAAACTTATCCACCCTCCACAAAGCCTCTGGAAAGGACAAGAGTAAAGGTTTCAATTTAGCAGTGAGAGATCAAAATCGCACAACATGAAAGAATATATGCGAAGTTTTTCCTAACCCTGTAGCCTCTGGGGGATAAATACAGACGTCTCCATACTGATCCCTCAGACTTTACTAAGCTTGTCTATGAACTGTGAGACCTATATAACCTAGAGCTCTGATACCAACTTATCACGATCCGGATTTTCCACCCTCGAGAGTCGTGATGGCGCCTACTGATGTGAGCTAGGCAAGCCAATTATTGAACCATCTACCTTTTTACCAATTTTAATCTCTTTAACAATTACGAAGAAATAACATTTAAACAATGGAATATAACAAAAGCAGAAGAAAACAATAAGCCATCAGAACATGAATATCTATTACAACCCTTTGAGTCTCGACTACCCAGAACTAGTGTCACAGTTTCACAGACGGTCTAAGAATACTATATATAAAGGTCTGAAAGAATTAAACACAACACTGTCTCTGGAAATACATGTAAGAAACAGGAAAGTAGATAGAAGGGACGGCAAGGCCTACGGACACCTGCAGGGCTACCTCGGGTCGCCTGATGAACAAGAATCAGCAATCTCACTGCTGTCCGAAGTCTACAACACTGGGATCTGCACAAAAGAGTGCAGAGTGTAGTATCAGCACAACCGACCCCATGTGTTGGTAAGTGCCTAGCCTAACCTCGGCGAAGTAGTGACGAGGCTAGGACCAGACTACCAAATAAACTTGTGCAGTTATATAATATACATCGGAAAGTAAAGCAGGAATAAGCAAGTAAAGATGGGAGGGGGAAACATGCTGCGGGGGTATACCAGTAATAACAGTAAATCCAGAGTAACAGTCTAAGGGCAGCTTAGCATTCACAGCGAACAAAAGAAACTAATATCCAAAATAAACAAACTTGTACCAATAATTGTTGCGACGTGAAACCCAATCCGCATATAATATTGGTGCGGCGTGCAACCCGATCCACATATAATAGTATTGCGGCGTGCAACCCGATCCACATATAATATTATTGCGGCGTGCAACCCGATCCACATATAATATTGTTGAGACATGCCACCCGATCCACATATAATATCGACAACAATCATGATAAGAGTCCCGACAAGGGATCAATAAGTTCTACACTATCCCGGAAAGGGATTCGACAACATAAGTAATACGTCCTCGCAAGGGAGAAACAGCTATAACCAAACTTGTTACAATACCTAACTACCTCAGCTACAACCAAACTTGTTACAACACCTAACTACATCAGCTATAACCAAACTTGTTCCAACATCTAACTAGCACCACAGCTATAACTAAACTTGTTACAACACCTAACTACTTCAGCTATAACCAAACTTGTTACAATACCTAACTGCCTCAGCTATAACCAAACTTGTTACAACACCTAACTACCTCAGCTATAACCAAACTTGTTCCAACATCTAACTACCACAGCTATAATCATAATCCTTACCCAACACAAAGAATCATTAACCTAAGCATCCGTAATATCAATTAAGAACACAATGCAAGGGAACCACGACTCAACAATAGCCCGACAAGGGGAAACATAATGATCTCTTCTCTTTGTCACTTTTACTTCACAATTCACTTCACAACTCGAGCCAATGCTCTAGAGTTTCAATTATCACTTATACTTTCACAATTCGTTATACAACTGGAGCCAACGCTCCTCAATGTTCATAGGTCACAATTCTTCCACAACTTTACACAACAAATAGAAATCTTCACCAAGGCATGAATAATACTACGAAATCATGAAAATCACAATATAAGACTCACGGTCATGCTTGATACCAACGTATAGATACTCGTCACCATGCCTATACGTCGTACTCAACAAGAAGCAAATAGCAAATAGGACACAACTCCTAATCCCTCAAGCTAAGGTTATTAAACCAAACACTTACCTCAAACTTCCACGGCCAACTTAATCCTCAAACACCGCCTTTCCTTTCAAATTCGGCTCCAACTCAATTGTATCTAGACGTAATTGACTTAATAACATCAATAAATGCTAAACAATCCAATTCCAATACTTAATTATAGCTTTCTAATCATTCTTCCCAAAAATCCAAAAATCGACCCCGGGCCCGCTTGGTCAAAACATAAGGTTCGGACCAAAACCCGATCACCCATTTACCCACGAGCCCAAATATATAATTTGTTTTGAAATTCAACCCCAAAACGAGGTCAAATTCCCAAATAATCAAAAAACTCTAACTCTACCCAAATCCCTAATTTTCTACCCTTAATCACATGTTTTAGGCCTAGAAATCTAGTGGGTGTTGATAAAAATGGAAGAAAATGAACTTAGGATTACATACCTATGAAGCTATGGTGAAGTTCTTCTTAAAATATTGCCCAAGAGGTGTGGAGAAGATGAAGTTTGTGAAAAATAATGAAAATCCCGTAAGGCATTCTGTTTTTGAAACTTAAAATAACTGGGCGAAATTGGTCATCGCGTTCGCGATGAGTTAGGTCTGACAGACCTTCACGTTCGCGGAAGATGGCTCACGCTCACGGAGCTTTGGCTCCTCAAGCCTACGCATTTGCGGGCCAGTGGACGCGTTCGCGATGCACAAAATGGTGGCCCCTCCCCAGGCTATAAGCCTTCGCATTTGCGAGTGCATGGACGCGTTCGCGAAGGGTATCCCCCCCCTCAGCCTCGCGTTCGTGTCTCAAGCTTCACGTTCACGAAGAAGAAATCTGGCACCTGGGAAATTTGCCTTATGCGTTCGCGAGAGGGACCACGCGAACGCGAAGAGTAAAATCCTTGGGCACTGAATAGCAGAAACCTGCAACTTTTTGAGTTCCAAAAACCTTTCGAAACACATCCGAAACACACCCGAGCCCTCGGGGCTCAAAACCAAACATACATACTAACTCAATAACATCATACAAACTTATTTGTGCGATCAAATCACCAAAATAACCTCAATAACAACGAATTAAACCTCAAAATCAATGAAATATTTCAAAACTTCTTAAAGCATCAAACTTTGCATTTACGATCCGAATCACGTCAAACGGATTCCGTTTCTTACCAAACTCCACAGAATCATCTTAAATCATATATAAGACCTGTACCGGGTACCAGAACCAAAATATGGGCCCGATACCAACATGTTCTAATCGAAATTCATTTCAAATTCCTTTAAACAATTTCAGAAAATTTTCTTTAAAAAAATTCATTTCTCGGGTTTGGGACCTCGGAATTCGATCCGAGCATACGCCCAAGTCCCATATTTTCCAGGTTCGTTTACCCAAAACATTGACCGGAGTCAAATTTATTCATTTTATAGTCAAAATTTATCAATTTTTCACAGATTTTCACATATAAGCTTTCCGGCTACGCGTTCGGATTGCGCACGCAAATCGAGGTGATACTAAATGAGGTTTTCAAGGCCTCAAAACACAGAATTCAATTTAAAATCAAGTGATGACCTTTTGGGTCATCACACTAGTATGACCTTATTTATATAATAGTAAATATATAATTTGATATATTTTTATTGGTTAATTCTTAGTTATATTAATCTTCACCAAAAATCTTAATTACAATAGAAGGAAAATCATGATTAAATTTTAGAACTAAAATGTATTATAACTTATTTATTAGGAGGGAAAACAAGATGATATTTTTGGACTAAAATGTCAAATACAATTTTCGGAGGGAAACAAAGGGAAAAGTAAAAATATGATTGGAGGGAAATAGAAAGTTTTGAATCTTTATATATCTCTTAAACACAAGAATATCATTTCCAACTCTTTAAACAAAATATATATTCTAAACATGAATGCTAACATATGGATTGAAGATGAATTCATAGTTTCGGATGGACGTACCCAGATCGTACATCAAGCGTGATTATCTGGTAATTTTTTTATAAATATTTTCATGGTTTGATAACTGTTGATTATCTCAACTAGCAATGAACCCTGAACCTTATCTTTACATTATGTTCTTGCAGTTTCTTCCAAAGAATATATGTGGCTATCTTCCTCCTATTTCGGTTAAAATAATGCTTCGATATAATGGGAAGGAGTGGGCTGTGACTCTTACAAGTGGTGATCGGAGAAGACTCGTTAATGGGTGGAAATAATTTGTTGTCGACAATAATCTGAAGAAAGGGAGAGTTCTTCTCTTTGAACTAGTTCAAGCTACATTAGGGGCTGTGATCTTTTCTGTTGAAGTGCTAGGATAAACTAATGCTTATCTTGATAATTTCTTCTCTTTAGTTATATGTACTGACTTCAAATGGATCAAAGTAATGGATTAATATGATTGTTCCTTATAATATTATTTGTGTTTTTCCCATTTATTATTGTTATAATTATTTATTTTAAGAAAACTATTGGTTTAAAAATAGCCAATTAAAATTGAGAAATCATTTAACAATATATTTAGTGCAGAAGTCCCCCTGTTCTTTTCTATTATTTTACAACCAAGAGCAAGACTAGGAAGATTATTTTTTTTGGTAAAAATAAGTTTAAAAATCGACATTAATTTTCTCATAGAGAAGTGGAAAAATCAACACGGAAAATCAAAATTTGTATGTGATGACCCAAGAGGTCATCACTTGTTTTTAAAATGAATTCTGCATTTCAAGGCCTTAAAAATCTTTTTTAGCATTACCTCGATTTGCATGCGCAGTCTGGGCGCATAGCCGGAAAGCCTATATGTGAAAATCTGTAAAAAATGATAAATTTTGACTATAAAATGAATTAATGTGACTTCGGTCAACGTTTTGGGTAAACGGATCCGTCCCCGTGATTTGACAGTCCCGGAGGGTCCGTAGAAAAATATGGGACTTGGGAGTATGCCCGGAATTGAATTCCGAGGTCCCAAGCCCTAAGAAGGAATTTTTGAAAGAAATTATTTTCTGAAATTGTTTATAAAATTTGGAAATGAATTTTGATTACAACATGTTGGTATCGGGCCCGTATTTTTGTTCCGGCATCCGGTACATGTCTTATATATGATTTAAGATGATTCTGTGAAGTTTGGTAAGAAACGAAATCCGTTTGACGTGATTCGGACCTTAAATGCAAAATTTGATGTTTAAGAAGTTTTGATAAATTTCATTGATATTGAGGTTTAATTTAATGTTTCTGATGTTATTTTGGTGATATGAGTACACGAATAAGTCCGTGGGCTATTTTTAAGGTTGTGTGTATATTTGGTTTGGAGCCCCGAGGGCTCGGGTGAGTTTTGGATAGGCCACGGGGTGCATTTTAAACTTAGAAAAGTTGCAGATTTCAGTTGTGCATAGCAGGCCTGCAGGCTTCGCATTTGCGAAGCCTGGCTCGCAAATGTGATATCGCAAATGCGAGTGGCTGATCGCAAATGCGAAGGAAGCCAGGCCAGCTCAATCTCGCAAATGCGAGATTTCTTTCGCAAATGCAAAAATCCCTGTCCCAGCCTTGAGTCGCAAATGCGATAAAGTTGTCGCAAATGCGTCCAGCTGTTCGCAAATGCGAAGATCCTATTTTTCTGAAGGGTTCGCAAATGCGAGCCCTGTTTCGCATTTTCCAGCTTAGCAGAGGTCTGGGTTCGCAATTCGCATTTCCCATACCTGCGATCTGCAACTTTTATACTTAGCCGATTTTAAAGCCATTTTTCATATCCTCTCAAAACATAAACACATTAGGGCGATTTTTCAAAGGCTTCTTCTTCTCCAAATCAATTGTAAGTCATTTTTAACTAGTTTTCTTCAATCATTAACATCTTTTAACATGATTTCAACATCAAATCAATGATTTTCATGGAAAAAATTGGGTGTTTTGGGTAGAACTTAGGTTTTTAAAAAATTGGGAATTTGGACCTCTATTTGAGGTCCGATTTCAAAACAAATTATATATTTGGGTTCGTGGGGGAATAAGTAATCAGGTTATGGTTCGAACCTCGGGTTTTGACCATGTGGGCCCGGGGGCGATTTTTGACTTTTTGTGTAAAACTTTAGAAAATCCATTTTCATGCATTGGGGTTGATTAATTTAGCGCTTATTGATGTAATTAAGTAACTTGTGACTAGAAACAAGCGAATTGGCGGTGGAATCAAGGGGTAAAGCTATAGTTGAATCATGAGTTGTATTTGTGGCATCGAGGTAAGTGTTTGGTTTAGCCTTAGCTTGATGGATTAGGAGTTGAGTCTTATTTGCTATGTGGTAATTGTTGAGTACGACGTATAGGCATGATGATGAGTATCTATACGTTGGTATCTAGCATGCCCGTGATTCTTTATATTGTGATTATCGTGACTTCGTTGTATCTTTCATGCCTTGGTGGTGGTTTCTATTTGTGGTATAAAGTTTGTGGAAGGAATTGTGATCTATGAACCTTGAGGAGCGTTGGCTCAAGTTGTATAACGAATTGTGAAAGTGTAAGTGATAATTGAACCTCTAGAGCATTGGCTCGAGTTGTGAAGTGAACAGTGAAGCAAAAGTGAGAAAGAGAAGAGATCATTATGTTGTCACCCTTGCCGGGTTATTGTTGATTTATTTGTTATCTCTCTTGCCGGGATGTTGATGTTATTGATGTTGTTCCCTTGCCGGAATTAAATTGTTGAATTGTTGTTCCCTTGCCGGGATTTTTATTGCAATTTCATTTGTTCCCTTGCCCTATTGTTTGTGATTGTTGTTTGGGTGAGGAAGAGAGTTAAAGCACGAAGGGTGATGTCGTGAATTGTTTGTTTTGTGAGGAAAGAGTGTAAAACACGAAGGGTGATGCCGTGTATGATTGTGAGGAAAGAGTGTAAAGCACGAAGGGTGATGTCGTGCCGAACGATGTACTATTCTGTGCCGATTATATTAATTATATGGTGAGGAAAGAGAGTGAAAGCACGAAGGGTGATGCCGTGTACATTTTTATTATATGATTGCTTTGGTGAGGATGAGAGTAAAAGCACGAAGGGTGATGCCGTGCATTTGTTGATTTCTGATTCTTTGTTGATATTCGAGTTATATTGTCCCTTTCATTACTTGATGTCTTTCTATTCGAAATTGTTATCTCCCCCAAGCATGCTCCCCCTCCCATATTGACTAGTTATTTCTGTATTTCCTTCCGTTGTATATATATTTGAACTGCACAAGTTTATTTAGTTGTCTGGTCCTAGCCTCGTCATTACTTCACCGAGGTTAGGCTAGACACTTACCAGCACATGGGGTCGGTTGTGCTGATACTATACTCTGCACTATGTGCAGATCCCGGAGCAGCTTTTGGACCATAGTGTGGAAGCTACCTTCAGTCCACCCGGAGATCCAAGGTAGACCTGTAGGCGTCCGCAGGCCCTGGCGTCTCCCTCTATTCCTATTTCCTGTTTCATCTTCCTTCTATTCAGAAACAATGTACTATTATTTCTTCAGACTTTGTATGTAGCAATCTTAGATAGTCTGTGACACTATGACACCGGGTTTTTGGTGGTTAAGGCTTAAATATTTGTAATAGATACAGTTTTCATATATTTTTATTGTTGTCTTCCGCTTAAATTTAAATTTCTGCTGTTATCACGTTATCGCCTTATATTTGTTATAAAGAAATAATCGGTTAATGAAGTAATTAGATCAAAGGTTTGGCTTGCCTAGCTCATATTAGTAGGCACCATCACGACTCCCGAGAGTAGAAAATCCGGATCGTGGTATTGTATTTACCAATAAAAATTTTGGAGACCGATCCGTTTTAGTTAGAATTAAACCACCAAGTTGAAGGTTAAGACTATGAGATAAAACCTATGAAGTGCACTGCCACTATGTGGCAGAAGTTTAAAAAAAGATCAAAAAAAAATCCAAAATCTGTGAAGTGCACTGCCACTATATGGCAGAAGTTAAAAAAAATTCCAAAATCTGTATAGGCGGATGGATAAAGACAAGCTTCTATAATTAATTGTAGTTATGGAGGAGAGTAATGGTTGGATGGATGAGTGTAATGGTGTATAGAGGAGTGAAATTGACTACTGAAAAGTGTAATAGTTGCTTGAAGGAGTGGAAGGGGCTAATGGGAAGTGTAATAGATACATGGAGGAGTGGAAGGGGCTAAGATGTGTAATGTCCGCATGGAGAAGTGGATATGGCAAGTGGGAAGTATAATGGTTGCATAGGGTCTCTAAAAAGAGACTTTAAGTCCTACTGGGAAGTGGACCAGCTTGTAAGCTTAGTCAAACATCCTCTTAGTCACCAAGCATTTTCACCGCTAAAGCCTAAAATATAACTAATTTTAGACAAATAATAATTTTCACTAGTTGCCTACAATATTAGAGATGAAACTAGTTTGTCACCAATAACTTTAGATATTGTGACTAATGTTACTAAATAACTAGCGACAATCCATTTTTTTGGTGGAAACTTGAGTAGATAAAACTATCGCTACGAAATTTTTGTTTCTTCACTAAATGTATGTGCATGTGCATTTAAGTACGACTCTAATTTTTGTTCCAAAAAGACAATAATTAGTGATGAACTTTTTATGATACCTAATAATTTCATAGGTAAAATAGAGATGATACACTGATCGTCACTAATTTGTTTATGCTATTAGTGACAAAAACTAAGGTTGCAAAAAATATAAAACTTTTAGTGACGAAACTATTTCGTAGCGAAAATATAACTAATTTTAAGACGAACAATTATTTGTCACCAATTGTCTATAATATTAGTGACGAAACTAATTTGTCACCAATAATATTAATTTTGGGGCTAATATTAATCAATATTTTGCGCCAATTTATTTTTTTGTGGGACACTTTAGTAGAAGTCACTAAAAGTATGTGCCTCATGTATTTAAGTACGAAATATAATTTTTGTCATAGAAAATGGATAATTAGTGACAAATTTTCTATTGTAGCTAATATTTTCGTGATTAAAAATCATATTTGTTGTAGTGGCTTCTTAGTTGAAGCACTATATATTTAAGTATTAGGGTTAGAAAGTAATACAGTATTATTTTAGTGATACAGTAATATAGAAACTATAATACAGTAGTTTAATCGTATTTTTTTAGTATACTATGCGTATATTTTTGTTTATTTCGTTTAATTGGTATAGTATATGTATATGAGTATAAATTATTTTATGAAAAATAGTGTAGCATGCATATGTAGATGTGAAAGAAGCATGGGGAAGGTAAGACAATTAAACTAATGAGAGAGAATTGGAGGGAAAAAAATAAATTAAAAAACAAATCTGCTAAAGGATATATCTGGAAAACGAAAATGTTTAAATATCCATTATATCCTCAAAAGCCGTGCGAAGTTACCATAATACCCCATTCTGGACTTTTGGTCGGCTCTTTTCTAAAAGCCAAACAAATAAGCTTTTCCTTTGGTTTCTTTTGCTGCTCTTTTTTTTTTTTTTTTTGGATTTTTATCTTCTTGACCTCTATATAAATACACGTTTAAAAGTTATTGACATGTAGCAAGTACTGACAGCTTGTTTCAATGGTTGTTACTGTTGTATCTTATTGTATTGTTACTTTAAGTATGATATATATTTTTGTTGTTACTTATATTTTGTTGTATCGTATTGTTAAATGTTGCGTAACGATGAAATGTCCTACTTTATGTAACAACTAATTTGGTGTGGTTGAGTTGTTATCTTGTCTTTTTCTCTCATATCACCCTTCATTATTATTAAATAATTTTATTTTATCATTTATCCTACCTTTTTATATAATATAGTTTCCATGTATCATAATTTTTCTTTATAATATTGCAAGTTTATTCTGCATATTGCTGGTGCGTGATATCATGAAATAACAGCAAACGATACAATCTATTCAAGCATTGTATTCATCAAACGATACAGTACGTACAATACAATACGATACATTATAAAACGATATGTAACAACCATCCAAACAAGTGTAAGGTGTCACTATTCTATATTAAAGAGGTCATCTCGTTATTGTTTATTCTAACAAAGCTATTCAGAGATTAATTTCGCTGATGGTCATTCAACTAGTATCTTTTAATTTCACTAAAGTCATTTAATTATTTTTTGTCACTTAAAAGTAACTAAATTTTATCATTGTTACTTAAAAAGTCATTTTGGCTCAAACCCTACCATAAATATGACATGACATAAAATTTAATGAGAAAAATCCAAAAATAAATACTGCATAAGCTTAAATGGGTCATACCCACTAAATCTATTTCTTCCTTAATGTGATTTGACCCATAACCCAAATGGGTTTCAATAGAGGAAAAAACACACATCCCTGATAAACTTATGTCTTGTGAGTTTTTGGGGGGTTTTGATCGTACAGATACAATCTTTCTTTTGTCTAAATAATTGCAATAGGTTGTTTGTAAGTGCATGTCTATTGACAATTTTCGTTATGCACTTTAATTACATGTGTTGCTTACTAAGCAGGTTATTCGTATGATGGTGTTGCTTAATAAGCAATATTTTGAAATTAATAGAATGGTAGTTTTTGAAAATATATTCTTATTAGCCTTATTATTCTTGTATGCTTATGATGGGGCATGCAAACAAGAGAAGAATTTTTTAGTATACAATAATTATAAATGGGCATTATATAACAGAAGAGGCGAAAAATTTGTAGTATAGGGTAATTATTTTAAACTAACGTGATTTTTTTTTTAATCGAAATCATTTGGGTTATAGGTCAAATCACATTAAGGGAGAAATGAATCTAAAATGGGTATGATTCATTTAAGCTTATGTGACATTTATTTTGAATTTTTCTCATTAAATTTTATTCCATGTCATAATTATGGTAGGGGTTTGAGCTAAAATAACTTTTAAGTGACAATAATAAAGTTTAGTTACTTTTAAGTGACAATAATAAAGTTTAGTTACTTTTAAGTGACAAAAAATAGTTGAGTAACTTTAGTAAAATTGAAAGATAGTTGAATTACCATGAGTGAAATTAACCCTTACCTTCAGAGTCATTTTTAGCTATTAATTATAGTGTAAACACAGAATCTTAATAAATATTTTACTTAATTACTTTGTGTTCATAAGAGAAGAGGCAGATGTTGTGAATTATGAGGACGAGTGATGCGAGGAACACAATCTTACGTTCCAAACAAATAAATGCATAAATTGCGTTCTTTTTTATCTAATTTTGTTTATCAAATATGGGTTAATAGACTAAAATTCGCTTTCATATAGTGTTAGCTAAATTTACAAGAAAATATGTAAAGTAAATATAGTGAGCTATTATTCTAAAGAATATGAAATATCACCACCTCAAAAAATGGCAGCCGAGTGTATAAAGCATCTCATATTCATGTAGGGTCCGGAGAAGTACCGCATCCCAAAGAATGTGATGTACATCACCAACTTCAATAAATAAAATTATTAAAATTCCAATAAAGGTATTATGATCAAGAAATAATGATTAATATATACCAAACTTAATTTAATTTTACTTTATTCGAGTTTGTGATTAATGTTTCTCCTAGAGTTAAATACCTTATTTTATATGCATATATCAAGTGTGATCCGGTTTTTCATCCTTGAAGTGCAGTATGAATGGAAAAGGATAAATTATAAGGTGGAAAGGAGAAATAAAATATAAGTATATTTTTTTTGTTAATAGTTTTTACTTAATAATAATGATTAAATGATAGTACTCTCTTCCATCTACTTTAATTGTCGTATTTCTTTTTTACAATAAGAAGACTTTTTGACTACTATACCCTTATTTACTTTTCACTTATAAGTTTTCTATGCTATTTATGTAGTCAATATTTTTACTTTCAAAAACTGTTAATAAGAGGGCTTTTTGATTACTATACCCTTATTTAATACTTTCAGTTTTAAATTTTCTATGCTATGTAGCCAATATTTTTTTTTTCGGGAACATCTAATACTAAGCGCAAAATGGTAAAAAAGCAATTAATTATACTTTGATTTTTTAAAACGACAACTATTTTGGACCAGATATAGTTAGTAACCACGACAACTAATATAAGATAGGAGGGAGTATACATTATTTCACTTTATTTTATAATTCTAATGATTAATGCCTGAATAATTAGTGTAAAATAATTGATAACTATTTACGGAAGGTTAGAAGAAAGCATGTTGTTTTAAGTAAAATGTTGTGGGGATGGGGAAAGGAATGTGTTACTTTGTTGTTTTCTTGTTTTTATTGAATTTATGAGTTGGCAATTACCTTAGGATGTCTTATCCTTTTGAGTTCTTTGGATATTTGTTTTTTGCGATAGTTACATTTGACCAATTAGAAGATCAACCAAAATTGATCAAACAAATAGCCTTACATTTTTCTTTTTCTTTGCATATATGGAGTGCAAGTTAGAAAGAGAAAAGAGCATTTAAAGCAAGTGATTGAGTGTAAATTAGGAAAGTCATTAAGAAAACTTAATTTAGGTTTAGGACATAGTTTTGGTGAAAAGGGGATGTTTTTGCGTAGAGTTGGAATGAACCAAATGCAATGGTATATCATATTATGAGAAATTAAAAATTTATAATGTATTGTGTTTAAAGGTTATTTTCTTTTCTTCACAAAGTTAATAGAGGATGAAAAAATTCAATTGGTTAACTTAGCATAGACCATGAAACCATTTTAATTGGTGTTATTGCGATTTTAAATTGTGATATCTTAACTTTAAACTGCCACGTCTAAATATACTGAGATTTATTAAGTCAAATTCTTTTAACTGTACAATTGTACACAAGACTAACTTTGGACAACAATAATAACACACTTTGTGTGGTTCAATAAGTGGGGTCTGAGGAAGGTGTGATGCATACAGGCCTAACCCTAGGGTTGCTTATCGAGCATATCAGACAAATATTTATGTTAACGGTTTGGCTTATCGGTTATCGATTTATAAATGTAGTAATCCGCTAGTCATCTAATAAAACATCGGGCAAATTTATTTAGATTAGCGATTATCAGGCAGTTTATCAACTAAATCAAATAGACAATAAAAAAGAAGTTGGGAATTAGAGATAAGGAAAAATTTGGAGTAAAGCATTACATCTGCTCGGTGCTCGCCTCTCTCTAGTCGAGCAATTATATAATCCAGTTGTTTTTAGCAATGCTGCTAATAACAATTTCATGTAAAGAAAGAGAGAGTGGCTTCTCAATCTCAATAGACAATTCTTGTAATATAAATCTTTTTCCTCTTAGATACAAAAGGAATTCAAATACAAATTGCGGGGAGTATCGACGGAAAAGAAATTGTACGTGTCAAATAGATCAGAGACGGTAGGGTTCCCCTACAAACTTGGCTCTTCTGAGCCCTTCCTTTACTTTAGATAAATAAATAAAGGAAATTGATGATAAAAGTTGTACATATCTATACATAATATAGAAAGAAGAAAAGAGAGAAGAAAGATTCTTTCCTTTATCTCATGTGCTATCTCATGTAGTAATTATCTTTTTCAATTAGGTCACAAAGTAGTTTATGATATTAGGAATAGTGGTATATTTAACAACAGGCAGGCTGCACTCTAGGCGGCTAGGAAGGATTGCTAGACCAGCAGCCAAACCAAGAACGGATGTACGACGAACCATGAACCGAAATAAATAATTGTTTCGATGGAACCTTCTCTTCTACCGTAGATTGGACGTAGATACACGACCTGAAAGTATAAGAGGGGGTGAATTATATATTTTTAAACTTAATCTCTATTAGTTGACTAGTTTCTCAATTAGTTGACTAGATGCAAAAACCTAACAGTTATAATAGCAGAATATAAAACACGGAAAGTAAGTGCAGGAATTAAAGACACCGGAATTTTATACTGGTTCGAATTCAATGTGAATCCTAGTCCAGTCCCCTTGAGTTGCAAGGGAGTTCTCTTTAGTAAATGCGTTTCTTCGAGTACAATAGAAATGGCGTGATAGCTCAGATCCTATAACACTCGTCTTTTTTGATACAATGCCTCACCAGTGTTGTACTCTCATTTTTTCTCTGACTTGTTACACAGCAGATCTTAAAGAACTACAATATTTGTTTGCAGTAGAATAAAGAGAGGATTTTTGGTTCGATCAAAGTATGTTTATCTAAGGCTTGATGCTGAGTATAAATACTTTGGTGAAGACCGTTTGCTGAGGAGACTTGGCAACCCAAGAGATTTGATCCTTGGAAAGAAATTGATTCTTTCCAAGAATAATATTGCTTGCTGTTGCTCTTCCTTGATGAGAGGAAATTGACCGCTTTCCTTCTACAGATGTTAACGAGGAGGGTTTACTCCTTGATTGTTGGTCCTTCCTAAATTAGCCGCTCAGCTAATCTTCTTACAGAATCTTCGATGCTTTTTGACTGCTTCAATCTTCCGGATTGAATGTGCTGGCCTTGATTGATGCCTCAAGTTTAGGCTTGCTTGATTCTTTCCATCGCATCTGTCCATGATCTTTGTTGATTGATTCGTAATCTTTGCTGATTGATTTCTTTACTTAAGCATTCAGATTGACTTCAGTAATCTTGTAGTAGCTCTTTGATTCCTTGATCTTCTGTAATTGATTTCCTGCACAGATATATTATTTGCATCATTAAAATTAGATCTAACAATCTCCCCCTTTTTTATGATGACGAAATAATATATATGTATTAACACCAGTTGACTTCCCTGTGTTTTACTCCCCATTAATGTATGCAGTTGACAGGTTCATGGCACTCCCCCCCCCAGTTCATGCAGTTGACTAGTCCATGGTTGGAGTCGACTCCTGCCATGGAGGATGCTACTTTTGCCACACAGTCAACTATACCTGTACAAATACAACATATACTCTTCTCTCCCTTTTTGGCATCAGCAAAGAGGGAACAAACCAAGAACTAAACATAATAGATAGCATTAAACAGTAGAGTGATAATCCAAAAAACACCTAAAGCAAGAGAAAAAAACAGAAATTGTCCAATGGCTGAGATAACAGCCCAAAAACAACACAACAAAAAATTGTCTTAAGCAACCACATTAACGACGCAAAAAATAAGTAAGAGTATTGCAGATGGCCTCCTTCAATTATTCAAAGCTAGCATTGGCTGAGATGCTCACTCCATCCAACCTGTCATGAATCTCCCTGAAAGCCTTAACAGCATTCTCCCTAACTCTGAGAACAACAACCCTAATCTTTGACACATCAGACCCCGTTTCCTTGGAGATGGCATGAATGTCACCAATAGTAAACTGAATGGCTGTAAGGAGATTTTTGATTTCAGAGAGTTGAGAGTCAATGGCACGAAGCTTTTCACTAAGGTCAGGATCACCATGGATGGGATGAGAGACAGAGGGTTTAGGTTTGGGCTCTATAGGAGCATGCTTTGCTTCACCTAGAACGGAGATTATCATAAAACATCTTTACCAGGGGTTCATAGACCTTACGCGGAGGAATAGAGAGGAACTTAGCCCACCCTTGATGAAAACAAAGAGGTTTTTGACCTTACAATTTAGGACTTCCATGTCGTCAAGGTCGACTACCCTTCCATGAGCAATGGGCTTGTCCTTCAAAGCAATGAAGAAATCCCTATTTGGAGAATCCTAGAAATTCAGGTCAGGTTCAAGAGAGCCAGAAAGATCAATCTTGGATTTTTTTGGGGTAAATGAAACAAGGGGGTCTTCCATGGGTCGTTTTCCTAGGCTTTGAAGCGAAACCCTTAGAGTGGTCGGACCCTAGGTCTACTTGTTATGGGGGTATAGAAAGGGGTTTTGCTTTGGAGTGGGTGCTTTTTCTAGTGGAAGCAGAGGGATCCCTGGGTTGTTTGGCCATTGAAGGAAAGTGGTTTGATCGGAGCTTTGGAGAAGGGTTTTCTAGATGATAGAAATGAAAGTGACTGAAAGGGGTTCTCCGCCTTAAGAAGAGAACCTTCTGACAGTTGAGTACAGAAAAGGAAAAGGTGTAAGTTGAAGGGACGTGATGATTGGTTTTCCAACTTTGAACGACGAACTGATGAGAAGGAAGAAAAAAAGAGAGAGAGAAAAACGGAGGCGTAATTAATGCATGAGTAAGGGATAATCATTACACCTGTAAAAGTAAATGCAGTACACATAAGTCCTATAGGTTATTAGTTAAGAAAGTAATGCCAAGTAATTTTCTTAAAGCACAAAATATATCCTCTAATAATGGCTTAGTAAAAATATCTGCGAACTGATCAATAGTTCCAACAAAAGATATTTCTCATGTCTCCCTTAAGAACATGATCTCCAATAAAGTGATGCTTGATATCTATATGCTTTGCTCTAGAATGATGCATAAGATTTTTTGAAAGACAAATAACAATTGAATTATCACAAAGAATGTTTGAAAAAGAGGTTGGAGTAGTAAACAAAGCTCAAAACACCTTAAGATAGGATCACACACAGCTAGTTTACAGAATCCAAATGAATTCAATAGTCACACAAGGGTCAAAGGGTTTGGGACACATAGACATTTGGCTACAAACACGTAACCCAGCAAGGGTCTTAGGACTGGTTTAGACATGCTCAGAAACAGTTGACACTGGCATAGTCATAAACCAGTCAGGAAGAACACAAACATATAGAGGGGTGATAGGGGCTTGGGGATTCATATAGAATGGTAAGTACACAACAAGAGGTAAATGGTTAGCATGCTCAGAAATACACATAAGGGGAGTGTATTACTCTAAAGAAAGAGGAAAGATAATAACATGCTGATAATGTAACTTAACTACAAGTTTTACAACAGAACCACAAGTAGAAGCAAACTAGAAATAAGAGAAACTGAAACAATAAGAGAAACATGTTGTTGTTGGAACTTTGAATTAAAACTAGGACATACCAGTGAAGAAAAAAGCAAGCAATATGAGAGAACAAAAGAGCAAAAATGATTAGCCTTGGCTTGCAGCCGGCTAACAGTAACAAATAGCACAAGAGAGAGAGAGAGAGCAGAGATTTTAGTAAGAGAGGTAGTTTTTGAACCCAAGTGTTCGTGTCTGTGTTAATGAAAGACTGGAGTACTTATAGTTGAAAATAGGTAGTAGAATAAGGTAAGACTCATAGTAGCATAATAATTGAGGAACTCAGAATCAATCAATTAGAAAATCAAGGAAGTACTCCCTTAAGTTAAGGGAGTTAATTTAAATGGCAAAGAAACAACAGCATATAAGGCGAGAAAAGGAAAATCAGTACAGGATAAATAAGGAAAGAATCAAAGTTAAGTAAGCATAGGGTAGTCAATTAGGACTAGGTTCAGAAAAAACCCAATTAAGTAGTGACTCGGTAAATAAGGTAATGAAATCAGTCAATTTAAATAGACGAGTAGAATTTTAGGGTTTTAAAAACCTTTCAATCGAACCATCAAATAAGTAAATTAGAATCAAATCAAGAGAGGGTCATGATTCTATATTTCAACATATAAATAGAAAAGAACAAACAGGCGTAGCAAACAGGCAAGGTCAACCATATCGACAGAAAGAAGCAAGAGATGAACAAACCAGATGAACATGATCATACAGAAGTGACATAAATAGGCTAGGGACTCAGAAAAACACATTCAGATCATGGTAATCAATAGGAACTTTAACAAAATCAAGTAGTCATGCTAACACACAAAACAAAACGAAGAAGATCTAAGATATTAGTGCTTTTAACAAAGTCGAGTCGAAAAAGTATTGAGAACATGAAATTAGTCAAGATATGTGAGGAAAGAGGTTTAAACATAAAGAAAAAAATCGGTTAAATAAGTGTAGAAGAAACTCCGAGAAACCCTAATTTTAAAGAAAGTAAAACGGTTTAAAGTTGAGGATCTTTCAGAAGAAGTTCGAGAATAGTGCAAACATAGGAAGAAACAGACTTAAAGCGTTAAAAATAGCACAGATCTGAGAGGTTCATAGGAGAGTTAGGGTTTCAAAGGAAACCCAAATAAAAACGGAAGAACCTGTTGTAAACTTCAAAGATCGTAACATATATAGTGTGATTTTGCCCAAAATCACACTGGAGAAGCCATGAACAACAGAAACAGAAACCTTAGATCCAAATCGGCATGGCCCAAGACTCTTGAAGGCCTCAGAGATGATGAGCAAGGCGGTGGAGGACCCATTGGAGGCTTGGGGTTGAAAGGCGGTCGCCGGAGATGACCGGAGAAGGAGGCGGCAATTGAAGGGGATTAGGGTTAGTTTGAGAGAGAAGAGAGGAGATGAGAGAGTTTGAGGGCAGCGGAATCTCAGAAATGAGATAGGGTTAGTGGTCTTTAGGATTAAAAAGGAAGGGGTTTGTTTGGACCGTTGATCTGGGAGATCAACGGTCAGGATTTGCCTAGGGAGATGGATTCCGGATTTGGGTAGGGGTTTATAGGGTCTGGGTCGGGTTATTTAATAGGAAATTGGGCTAGGGATTGGGTTCGATTTGGCTAAAATCGAAAGCCAAATCTGGCTATAACTTAAATAGCCAATTTTCCCTACTTTAATTTATAATAAATAATAGGTAATTTCTGAAAAATAATTTAATATGCCAAAATGATTTAAAATACATAATTATCATTTTTAAAATATAGGGACCAACTTTACGCATATAAATATAATTATACCTTAAAATGGGTTTAGCTTTAAAAATACTAAATGTAATTATAAAAATTCATAAAAATTATATTAGCCATATTTTGGCATAAGTATAGAAATCAAATAAATAAATTATCATAACAATAATTTTGGAAATAAGTATTGGGTTTTTTATGAATAAAAGGGGAGGAAATAAATTAATTTAAACTCTTAAAATTATGGAAAAAATTATAAAAACCTTGTGCATGCTTATATATGCATATATATGCTATTTTGAAGGTATTTATACATATTTAAAATATATAGGGAAAAATTGGGTATCAACAGCTGCACCTCTTTAACCGGGAAGGATGAAAGAGTTTTCGGGTAAAGAAATGATGGCCAAATTTGACCGGATGGGATGTTTCAAAAGACGGAGGCCGAACTCCAATTTTTGAGTTGCCTACATATCCCTGGTTTTACCGGAATCAGGCCATGTGTAGTTTTGGATTCACCTGCGAGTATGCCGATGAAATTATTGTAAGAATGGACACGAGATGTGGAAGCGGCTACGATGAGCGGTTAAGGCTCGAGATAGTTGGAGGGAACTGGAGCGAAATTGCTCCTGCTAAGATAGCGGTTGCTTGTTGTTTACCTGCAGATAAAAATGCTACAAACGTATTTGAGAAAATTTAAACATGATACAAATTCCTTTTGGACCATGAAGGTTGTCTTCGGACGGTTAAAGATGACGTCCTTGGACCATGACGTCTTGGGCCATGAATTGTTTAGTGAGGGATTCGCAGGCCATGAAATGGTGTTCTCGGGCCATGAAAAGTGTGCCTCCGAACCATGGAGTCAAGGCTTAGACTCATGCAGAGAAAAGGCGGTACTTAGCCCTATGCAAATATGGAGTCCGGGATTAGACTCATGCAAATATGGAGTCAGGGATTAGACTCATGCAAGATTGGAGATAGAGCTTAGTCTCATACAAAGAGAAGGCAGTGCTTAGCCTTATGCATATATGGAGGTAAAGCTTAACCTCATGCAAGATTCGGGACAGGGCTTAGTCCCATGCAAGTGCAAGGCAATGCTTAGCCTTATGCAAATATGGAGTCCGGGATTAGACTTATGCAAGATTGGAGACATGGCTTAGTCTCATGCAAATGTGGAGTCAGAGATTAGACTCATGCAAATATGAAGTCAAGTATTAGACTCATGCAAAATGTGGAGTCAAGGATCAAACTCATGCAAATGTGGAGTTAGAGATTAGACTCATGTAAAGAGAGAATAGCAGATAAGGGTAGAGTATATCTTAGCTAGGATATGTTCAACGTCTAATGGCCGGATGGATGGTGAATTTGCTTTGTGTACGAATGCTATCGTCAAATGTGCATGCGTTCAAAGAAAAATCGTAAATTTCATGAGGGGAAGTTGGTTCTTACTTCGTCTGCCGGCCTTGCTTTGCTCCACTCTGGAAGCCCCTTTCGAGTTCCCCTAGGTAGCACCTAACTGTTATAAAAAATAGAATTTTCAAAAAATATGCATTCATTGATAAAATAAGATTGTTTTGGAAGCGTATTGATATATCAAGTAACTTGCGATGAACTAGCAATTGTGACGTATTTCAAAGGCATTGCAGCTCTCTTATGTTGGAATTTTGAGGGTCCTCCTCAAAATTCTGCCCCAGTTTGATAGTTGATTTTTTAACTGTTTGCGGATGGCGGACTTTGCTGAACCTTCTTCGGAATTTTGAGAATCCTTCTCAAAATTCTGCCCCAGTTCTTGACTGATGACTGACTTCTTGGCATGTGATGGCGCTGGCTGGACTTGTTCCGGAATTTTGAGGACCCTCCTCAAAATTCTACCCCAGTTTCTAATTCTGGGGGAAAATGAAAATTTTATTATGATATGACCAAACCCATAAGGCTGCCTACGTATCCCCTCGTAAATGGGAATCAGGTCAAGCGTAGTTCAATTACATCAGAAAAGAAAATGTGAAATGATCTTGGCATAGTGTCTCTTGACTGCGTCTGAATTGATTGGTTTTGGCCAGATTTCTCCATCCATCTCTGCAAGTATAAGTGCTCATCCGGTTAGTACCCTGTGAACCATATACGGACCTTGCCAGTTGGGAGAGAATTTCCCTTTGGCTTCATCTTGGTGTGGAAAGATCTTCTTCAATACCAGCTGCCCTGGTGCGAACTATTTTCGTTTGACCCTTTTGTTGAAAGCTCTGGACATTCTGTTCTAATATAGTTGGTCGTGACATACTGCATTCATTCTCTTTCCATCGATAAGGGCCAACTGTTCATAGCGACTTCTTATCCATT
Organism: Nicotiana tabacum; assembly: GCF_000715075.1. NCBI lineage: Eukaryota > Viridiplantae > Streptophyta > Magnoliopsida > Solanales > Solanaceae > Nicotiana > Nicotiana tabacum. The sequence goes on from NC_134087.1 coordinate 76,920,357, forward strand.
CCGCATCGCTGAGTTCAGCTTCCTATATAACTCTTAAAGAAGGAATCTCTACCTCGGTTGGGATGACAGCCTCGGTAACATAAACCAGCATGTAAGGGGTTGCCCCGGTTGGCGTGCGAACTGTGGTGCGGTACCCTAACAGAGCAAAGGGTAACTTTTCATGCCACTTCTTGCGATTCTCTACCATTTTCCTTAGTATCTTCTTAACGTTCTTGTTGGCGGCTTCTACGGCTCCATTTATCTGAGGTCTGTAGGCGGTGGAATTCTTGTGCCTGATTTTGAAAATTTCACATATAGCTTTCATTAGATCACTGTTGAGGTTGGCGGTGTTGTCAGTAATAATGGACTCGAAACTCCGAATCGGCAGACAATACGATCCTTGACAAAATCTGCAATGACTTTCTTGGTTACAGCTTTGTAAGATGCAGCTTCTACCCATTTTGTGAAGTAATCAATGGCTACCAGAATAAACCGATGTCTGTTTGAAGCCGTGGGCTCAATCGGACCAATAACATCCATTCCCCAGGTGGCGAATGGCCAAGGTGAGCTTGTTGCATTGAGCTCGTTTGGTGACACTTTTATCATGTCGGCATGCACTTGAAATTGAAAGCATTTACGGACATACAGAATACAATCCGTCTCCATGGTCATCCAAAAGTAACCTGCCCTGAGTATCTTCTTGGCCAGAACGAAACCATTCATGTGCGGGCCACATGTCCCAGCATGCACATCCTCAAGTATCTTAGAAGTTTCCTTTGCATCGACACACCTTAGCAAACCCAAATCCGGAGTTCTTCTGTACAAGTTCCCTCCGCTGTGGAAGAAGTGATTGACAACCTCCGGAGCGTGTGTTTCTGAATGTGATTTGCGTGCTTCGGATATTCTCCTTTTGATAAGTACTCCTCGATGTCATGGAACCCAGGCTTTCCATCTGCTTCTTCCTCGACATGAGCACAATATGCCGGCTAATTATGGATTTTCACCGGAATGGGATCAATATAGTTCTTATCTGAATGTTGTATCATTGATGACAAAGTGGCTAATGTGTAGGCGAACTCATTCTAAATTCTAGGCACATGTCGGAATTCTATCTTCCTGAACCTCCTTTTCAATTACTGCACATGGTGCAGATATGGCAATATCTTGGAATTCTTGGTAGCACATTCTCCTTGCACCTGGTGCACAAGTAAATCTGAATCGCCGATCACCAATAATTCCTAAATGTTCATGTCGACTGCCATGTTGAGCCTTAGTATGTAGGCTTCATATTCTGCCATATTGTTGGTGTAGGGAAATCTAAGTTTAGTAGATACCGGATAATGCTGACCCATTTTTGATACCAAAACTGCTCCAATGCCTACTCCTTTGAAATTTGCGGCTCCTTCAAAGAACATCCTCCAACCGTCATATGCTTCCGTAATGTCTTCTCCTACAAATAATACTTCTTCATCAGGAAAATACGTTTTCAAGGGTTCGTATTCTCCTCCCACCAGATTTTCAGCGAGGTGATCTGTCAATGCTTGTCCCTTGACTGCCTTTTGAGTTACATAGACAATGTCGAACTCACTCAACAGTATTTTCCATTTAGCCAACTTCCCCATAGGCATGGGCTTCTGAAATATGTACTTTAGAGGATCCATCCTGGATATGAGGTATGTAGTGTAGGCACAGAAATAATGCCTCAACTTCTGGGCCGTCCAGGTCAAAGCACAGCAAGTGCATTCAAGCAGAGAATACCGTGCTTCATAAGGTATGAATTTCCTACTCAGGTAATATATGGCTTGATCCTTTCTTCCCGTCTCATAATGTTGTCCTAAAACACATCCAAAGGCTCCGTTTGACACGGATAGATAAAGTAGCAAGGTCATCCTGGTTCTGGTGGGACCAGAACTGGCAGTGTGGATAGGTATTCCTTGATCTTGTCAAAAGCTTTCTGACAATCCTCGGTCCAACTTGTCTCGGCATCCTTTCTTAGCATCTTGAAGATGGGTTCACATATCACTGTGGACTGTGCTATGAATCGGCTGATGTAGTTGAGCCGTCCCAAGAAGCTCATCACGTCCTTTTTGAATTTAGGTGGCGGTAACTCCTGAATAGCTTTGACTTTTGTCAGATCTAGCTCGATCCCTCGGCGACTGACAATGAATCCCAATAACTTTCTTGCGGGGACCCCAAACGCACACTTTTGCGAGGTTTAACTTCAAATTGTACCTCCTGAGCCTGTCGAAGAATTTTCTCAAATCTACTATGTGATCTGCGGCCCTTTTGGATTTGATAATGACGTCGTCCACATATACCTCTATTTCCTTGTGTATCATATCATGGAAGATGGTTGTCATGGCCCTCATGTAAGTAGCCCCAGTATTCTTTAGATCGAATGACATCATCTTGTAACAGTACACACCCCAAGGCATAATAAAAGTTATCTTCTCGGCATCCTCTTCGTCCATCCAGATCTGGTGATAACTACGAAGCAATCTACAAAGGATTGGAGTTCATGCTTGGCGCAGTTATCGATCAGGATGTGTATATTTGGCAGTGAGAAGTCGTCTTTGGGACTTGCTCTGTTTAAATCCCGATAATCAACACATACCCTGACCTTCCCAGGTCCTTCTTCGGAACTGGCACGATGTTAGCTAACCAGGTTGGTTATTCAACAACCCTAAGAACTTTGGCTTTGATCTGCTTGGTAACTTCCTCCTTGATTTTCAAACTCATATCTAGTTTGAACTTTCTGAGTTTTTGTTTAACTGGCAAACACATGGGATTGGTAGGCAAATTGTGAGCTACTATAGATGTGCTCAAACCGGTCATATCGTCATATGACCATGCAAAGATATCCTTATATTCATTCAGAAAACGAATGTATTCTTCCTTCTCTGTCGGCGACAAGTGAATGCTGATGCGGGTCTCTTTGACGGTCTCGGCATCTCCCAAATTTATTACTTCTGTTTCGTCCAAGTTGGATTTAGGCATGTTCTCAAAATTCTCAACTTCTCTGACAATTTCCTCGGGTATCTCATCTTCTTCCTCCGAGTCAATATTCTCCTGTTGCGTTGCCTCATTACATGTCACAATCACTGGTTCATCAGGAAAAGTAATAATAACACTGTACAAGGAAAAAGTGTAAAAATAGTAATGAATAAATGATAAAGAATAAATGCATTTGATTAAAACTGAGAAAATTGTTCAAACAAAGCTTGGCTCGATGGATCGAGCATTTATTTTAAAACAAAATTGCTGAAAAATTTAAATGCCTAGAATAGCTATAAATTCTGCCAAGCTACCTAGGGACTCAGTGGGCTCGGGATGGTGTGGCGGTCCAGTTTTTGAGAACATCTCCCTTTGCCACGGTCTGGATGGAGAGGCCTTCTTCCTCTTCCTCCTCAATTATGGCACTGCAGTCCATATCCTCATCTTCCAAGAACAGGTCCTTCAGCCCAGCTAGTGCTTCTTCTTCAGCAGTTCCCCATATTGTGTCCACCTGATGAAAAGCTTGTTCCAAACGGGGTACTGGTTGCTCAAGAGGGCAATACGGTCCACGCTATGGAGGCAATCACTCCCTGTACTCCTGCCATGTATACTGCTATCCAAGCCCAAAGGTGGTACCATGGTTTTTTAGCCGTATTGGCTTGGTGATACCCTGAAGGTTCTTTCCCAACCCTTGTCGTGTTCATATCCGGACCATGCTAGTATGCTTTCTATTTTGTTACTCCACCACTTATCCTTCTCGACGGCATTGACCCGTTCAATGTGATGATAGGTTTTCCATCCTGGCCTACTTCTCTGTCCAATGGCCGGAATGGTTTGACTAGTGTAGATGGGGTTACTCCCATCTCCATGAATGATTACCTCCTGATGGTTCCATTCGAATTTTACGACTTGATGTAGTGTAGTGGGCTAGCCCCAGCAGCATGGATCCATGGGCGACCCAACAAAAGATTATATGAGGCTGGTATGTCAAACACTTGGAATTCAACGTCGAACCAAGTTGGTCCCATCTGTAAGCAAAGGTTGATTTCCCCAATCGTGGCCCTCTAGGACCCATCGAAAGCCTTCACATTCATGATTCCGGTCCGTATTTCATGGAAACCTTTGTCCAACCTTTTCAGGGTGTCCAACGGACAAATATTTAGACTCGAACCTCCATCAACCAGGACCCTGGCAATAAACTTGTCTTCAAATTGTACCGTAATATGCAATGCTCGATTGTGATTCAGACCTTCGAGTGGCAGCTCGTCTTCGTAGAAGATAATCTTATGTCTCTCCAGCACCTGACCGACCATGTTGGCCATTTCTCCGTCAGTGATATTATTGGGTACATAAGCATTGCTCAGCACTTTCATCAAGGCGTTCTTGTGTGCCTCTGAATTCTATAATAGTGACAGGATAGATATCTGAGTAGGGACTTTGTTCAGGTGATCAACAATAGAATTTCTTTTGCATGTACTTTCCTCCACAGGTCATCCGACCCGGTCTCAATGACAGGCTACCTAGCAGTGGCATCCTTACTTGAACCTCCCAAGTGTTCAGGTGTGTAGACTCTTCCAGTTCTAGTCATCCCTTGTGCGACGTCAGATTCCTCTATGTTAGTCTTCCCTTTTTGTCGAGCCTCGGTGACATAATCCCAGGGTATCGCTTTTGAGTTGAATGGGGGTGTGGTTGACACCGTCACAGTAAAAGGTGTGACCACTTCTACTTTAAATGGAGCAGAGGTGGCTGCGAGCGGAGCTACTTCCATATTGAATGGAACTGATGTAGTTACCTCAACGTCAATAGGTGCCTGAGTCTGAACCACGATAGGAGTGAGTGTAAGTGCAACGTTAAAGTCATCGCCTTCTCGGATAATCCTGATTAACCCCTCAGGATCCCATTCCTCATTTGTTTCTATAACATGTACATCGTCACCTCTATAGTCAGGGAGGGTATTGTTGCGGACATTAGGCACAACTTCCTTCGCTTGTATGACCTTGTTGTCAATGAGTGTCTGGATATTATCCTTCAATGTTCGGCACTCGGCAGTGGTGTGCCCTTTCATACCGGAGTGGTATGCACAAGTTTTGTTCGGATTGACCTACTGGGATAGATTTTCTAGTGCCATAGCGGGAATAAGAGTGACATAACCTGCAACCTAAAACCTTTCATACAATTCGTCGATGGGCTCAGCAATGGCGGTGTATTATCTGGGTGGCTTGCGGTCGAAGTTGGGTTTCGGTCTTGGATAATTTTGGCGAGTTGGTGGCGATTGGAAGTGGGATGGTTAGGAATTGTAGGTATGATGGACAGTGGTTGGTTGGGAATATCTAGGAGATGAAGGTTGATATGTAGGTGGTGATTCTTGTTATGTAGGTGGAGGTGTTTGATAGGTGGGCGGAGGTATTTGGTATGTGGGTAGGGGTGTTTGGTATGTGAGTGGAGTTTTTGGGCCTTGGGCCACCATTAATGCCCCAACATCTCTCTTCTTCGATATGCCACCTGATTGGAGTGCCTTATTCGTGGCTTGCAGTGCCTCAAAATTTATTACCATCCCGCTCTTGATTCCTTCCTCGATCCTTTCCCCGAGCTTGATTATATCCGAGAATTTGTGATTTTCGATGACCATTAGCCTCTCATTATATTGTGGATCCTGTGCTCTGACGAAGAATTTATTCATCTGTTCTTCGTCCAAAGCGGGCCTGACCTTGGCGGTTTCCGACCTCCAATGAGTAGCATACTTGAGGAAAGTCTTAGTAGGTTTATTTTTGAGATTCTGAATGTAAAAGATATTCGGTGCATTCTCCGTGTTGAAACTGAACCGGTCCATGAAATCTGACGCCATGCTCACCCAATTGGACCATTTCTTGGGATTCTGGCTGATATACCAAGACAAAGCAGCCCCAGTAAGGCTCCTCATAAAGAGCTTCATTCGAATCTTTTCATCTTTTCCAACCCCGACCAGCTTGTCACATTAAGTCCTTAGGTGAATCCTAGGATCACCTGTACCATCGAACATTTCGAACTTGGGAGGTTTGTATCCTTCTGGCAATTCCACATCGGGTTATATGCACAGATCTTCATAGTTCAAACCTTTTATTCCCCTATTGCCTTCAACACCTTGAACTCAGCTTGTTAACTTCTTGAGTTCTTTGGTTATGTTCTTAATGAGCAGGTCCTTTTTGGAGGGTTCCGGTGCACTGGAGATGGGTTGGGTAGAATGTGGTATAGTTTCCATGTATATGGGATTGCTCTGATGGGTGCCAGGAACTTGGGTATAGTGATGGTCATTGGTGGAGTTTTGTGGATCGGGAATGAGTGGTGGTGTATTTTGGGGAGTGTGGTAAGTGGTGGTCGGTGGGTATGGAATTGGTTGATGATGATGTTATGGTGGAGTTGGTATCGACAGTGGATTATTGATGTTTTGGGGTGGAGTTGTGTATTGATTTGGTGCGGTAGGATTTTGTGGAAGTGGGTTTTGAGGAATTGGGTTCTTTGCGTTCTCCTTGCAGTTCTAGTATCTTTTGTTTAAGTCTCAAAACCAAGTCATTTGGGACCAGAGTACTATGACCGTTGGAGGTCTCTGCGTTCTCACCATTTTCCTTTCGTATTCCACTTAAGTCATCCATCTTTGCTTTTCCTTTGCTTTTTGTGTTGCTTGGAGGATGAGGAGGTGGAAGGCCTCTGGATCTGATATGATATGTTGATGAGGCCAGTATGGATGAACCAACCTATGGGGATGGGAATAATAATAGTAAAAATAAACAAAACAAAAAGGTAACAAGTTAGTGGGGATCCTGAAATGTTTGCAGTATTTAAACGCATATTGCGAAATATAAAATCGCATCCTAATTTGGGAGCCTCGTTGTGCCCGAGGTAGGCCTAGCGACAAATAAATTTGGATAACTTCAAATTCCAATAAATGCTTCATTTCATAATATAAAAGTAGACGAATCCAAAAACGACACTAACATAATAATAAAACAAGTCACTACTGGCACTTCGCCTTATTAAATTATAAGAAAAGCAAGTAAATCTAATCTATTTGGTCCCTGAAGGACCTTCCCCAGGTTGAATGTTCTCGTTGATTAAATCCTCCAGTTCGCGTAGGTTCACCAGTAAAAATGCCTTTACCAAATGTTCTCCTTCATTTCCCTCAGCGTTCTGGCAATTGATGATTCTCTTTCTCACCTTTCTTTCCAATTCCAACAGGCTGTATTCTAGATATTCCAGCTTTTCTCTGGATTTGGCGGCCCTCTCTTTCCATTCGTTGATTTGGTCATTTGACGGAAGATTCCTCCACCAGTCTAGCAAGAGTGAGGGTGTGCTAACCATACTGAAGTTGGGGACCTTGTCCCTCATTTTCTGCAAAACAAAAGGGTTTGGCTTTACCCCCACCGGACTCGACTATTTATACACTTATGATCAGCATATCGGCATTTAGTCCTCCAAATTAATGTACAGAACGTGGTTGCTTCCGTTGGGATTATGAAAAACCCGATGGACTTTAGATAAGGCTTATCTTAAAGGATCATTATGTAGACAGCATAGCTGACCCGACTAGGTTTGACCATGATGCATGCACAATTTAAACAAAGTAAGGTTTCCATGGGGTTTTAGACTAGTACCCTCAAGCGGACAACTTGAGGGGGAAGGACAAAACCGTCGACTGCACTGCTGATCGGCTGGTTTTACCGCAAATAAGCCTTTCCGGATTTAAGGGTAATAAATAGGAAGAGCGCAACCACTCATTGAAGCGTTGCTATAGAATTTGATACGCACGAGTGGAATATGATGTGGAGCATGATTTAGGCAGCAATTAATAATATGTAGGCACGTATTTTCACGTAGGAAAAATAAATACAGCATTTAAATAATTAAAAAGACAATTACAGAAAAAGGAAAACAAAGAGACAAGTCAGTTTTTCAAGGTAATAAAGAAATCATAAATGCTTGAAAAAAATAGACAGTTAAACTCAAATAAGGGAGAAAGGTGCGGGATAAGCATGCTTGAACTAATTTGTAAAAGACAAGTTCGTCATGGTAAGAGCCTAAAGGTATCCCCAGCAGAGTTGCCATGCTGTTGCGCCCCCTTTTTTCCTCCCCTTTTTGACGGGGGAAGTGGTCCGGATTTCAACATTCACGGGGTGTAATGACTCATTTCCTTTTGGGAATTGGGTATTTGAAGAGTCGCCACCTAACGGATTATGGTGCATTAGGGCACCTAGAGTGATTAACTCTTGAGTTGGTTTGTATTACCAGAGATTAGGGTAAGGGCTCGAAGTAACCTCGAGGGGAAGGTGTTAGGCACCCCTCTAAGTCCACAATTGTGGGTCCCGACCAAACTTATATTCACAAATTAGTCCACGTAAACAATTGAATCAAATAAATTGCAAGTAAAGCACGTTAGATAACTCGAGTAACAAGATAAAAGTTTAAATAAAGAGAGGATTTGGTAAAGAGGGGTCCTAGGTTGTTTATCCTATAGGATCACCCCACGCAATGTCCGGTAAACACTCCTCAATGAGGGACTACACGTGACATTAACGCGTAGTCATCATATCCCATGTCTACCTTTCCCATCCCCTTATTGGTCATGCAAAGCGAGTGTTTGGTCAATGGTTCCTATTGCGTGCTACTACTCGTCCCTTCTTAATGGTCCTGGAGAGAGTTAGGACCTCTACCTATAGGTAGTTATAGACGTACCCCTAAGGTTTAGAAAGGCGAAAAGTCTAAGGCGATAGTCAAAAACATTTAGGACTTCACACATAATGGGAGCAATTAAGAGGCTCAGAGTTTCCTCATTGAACAAACATACAAGCAGCACGACTCAAACACAGTTAAGGTTTTATTAATCAATGTCCTAAAGCAGGATATCTAAGTGATTATGTAGAAACAAACAAAACCTTTTATACTCAGAAGTTATACCCTAGTGATTGCCTAGGGACTCTTTTAAAAGCCTGTTATAATTAGAAACATTAAGCGACAGAGACAGCTTCAGGAAAATGCAGTTTTTGAAAATGCCCCAAGGCTTGCCTATATGCAGAATACTGGTGTCTATGCTAATGCAGAAATAAACAGGTTTTAGAAATAGACTCCTTTAATACCTATAGGCATGATATCTAATGAGATTGAGGCAATTTTGAAAGAACTTGTTTCAAGAAATGTTTAACACTTGATAAGACCAGTTTTAAAAATGAACTAGGTGTAATGAAGTTGATTATTAGGTTAAATTAAATTATCAGACAGAATTGCGAGTAGAGATCCCTATAGGCATAATATCTAGGCTTATTACTGATTTTAATCGATTTGCAGCAACATACAAAAAGGCTTATTAGAACTGAATCGGAGTTGAGTCATATAGGCATGACATCTATTATTGGACTGATTTCTACTTGATGCAAACAAACTTAAAAGTGAACATGATTTCTACTTGATGCAAACAAACTTAAAAGTGAAATCCTATTGGCATGATATCTATTTAGGCAAAGCAATCAGATTCAAAAGAGTACCTATGAGCATGTTTTCTATTTATGCAAGCAGTCAAACTTTAAAAAATAATGTCCTAAGAGCAGGATCTCTACCCGTATTACCCCATAAAGTATTCATCTACCCACCCTTTTACTAAATACCCCAAATATCAGTTTACAAATTATTACAGACCAATGAATGAATTACATAAAAAATAGAAAATCAAGAAGCTATTCTATAGGGAGCCTGCAGTTAGGCCCAAGTTTCCCAAAGCCTCCAATGGTCTCATAAGCCTCAATTCCATAGATAAATCAGAGTCTAGGTGCATCAAAGTTCCCTGAGGGTCTCAAGGGCCCCGGGAAATGCTTACACCTAGACTTAGGAACCAAGAATTGAACCAGTGCAGTATGGAAAGGCCAACCTCAGTATACCAGAGTTCAGAGAGCTTCAATAGGATCCCAAGGCAGTACACATACTAGAGGGGGCAGAACTTATTGACTAAGAGTAAAGTGAAAGTGCTGGAATAAGTTGAAAAAGGTTTATTAAAGACTATATTAGAAAGCCTGTTTTGAAAGTAATTAGTAAAGCAGCAGAGATTGTTTGAAAAAGAGGTTGGAGTAGTAAACAAAGCTCAAACACCTTAAGATAGGATCACATACAACTAGTTTACAGAATCCAAATGAATTCAGTAGTCACACAGGGGTCAAGTGGTTTGGGACACATAGATATTTGGCTGCAAACACGTAACCCTGCAAGGGTCTTAGGACTGGTTTAGACATGCTCAGAAACAGTTGACACTAGCATAGTCATAAATCAGTCAGGAAGAACACAAACATATAGAGGGGTGATAGGGGCTTGGGGATTCATATAGAATGGTAAATACACAACAAGAGGTAAATGGTAAGGCATGCTCAGAAACACACATAAGGGGAGTGTATTACTCTAAAGGAAGGGGAAAGATAATAACATGCTGATAATGTAACTTAACTACAAGTTTCACAACAGAACCACAAGTAGAAGCAAACTAGAAATAAGAGAAACTGAAACAATAAGAGAAACATGTTGTTGTTGGAACTTTGAATTAAAACTAGGACATACCAGTGAAGAGAAAAGCAAGTAATATGAGAGAACAAAAGAGCAGAAATGATTAGCCTTGGCTTGCAGCCGGCTAACAGTAACAAATAGCACAAGAGAGAGAGAGAGAGAGAGAGGGAGCAGAGATTTTAGTAAGAGAGGTAGTTTTTGAACCCAAGTGTTCGTGTCTGTGTTAATGAAAGACTGGAGTACTTATAGTTGAAAATAGGTAGTAGAATAAGGTAAGACTCATAGTAGCATAATAATTGAGGAACTCAGAATCAATCAATTAGAAAATCAAGGAAGTATTCCCTTAAGTTAAGGGAGTTAATTTAAACGGTAAAGAAACAACAACATATAAGGCGAGAAAAGGAAAATCAGTACAGGATAAATAAGGAAAGAATCAAAGTTCAGTAAGCATAGGGTAGTCAATTAGGACTAGGTTCAGAAAAAACCCAATTAAGGAATGACTCAGTAAAAATAAAGTACCATAGCAGATAATGTAATGAAATCAGTCAATTTAAACAGACGACTAGAATTTTAGGGTTTTAAAAACCTTTCAATCGAACCATCAAATAAGTAAATCAGAATCAAATCAAGAGAAGGTCATGATTCTATATTTCAACATATAAATAGAGAAGAACAAACAGGCGTACCAAACAGGCAAGGTCAACCATATCGACAGAAAGAAGCAAGAGATGAACAGACCAGATGAACATGATCATACAGAAGTGACATAAATAGTCTAGGGACTCAGAAAAACACATTCGGAGCATAGTAATCAATAGGAACTTTAACAAAATCAAGTAGTCATGCTAACACACAAAACGAAACAAAGAAGATCTAAGAAATTAGGACTTTTAATAGAGTCGAGTTGAAAAAGCATTGAGAACATGAAATTAGTCAAGATATACGAGGAAAGAGGTTTAAACATAAAGAAAAAAATTGGTTAAACAAGTGTAGAAGAAACTCCGAGAAACCCTAATTTTAAAGAAAGTAAAATAGTTTAAAGTTGAGGGTCTTTCAGAAGAAGTTCGAGAATAGTGCAAACATAGGAAGAAACAGACGTAAAGCGTTAAAAATAGCACAGATCTGAGAGGTTCAAACGAGAGTTAGGGTTTCAAAGGAAACCCTAATAGAAACGGAAGAACTTGTTGTAAACTTCAAAGATCGTAACATATATGGTGTGATTTTGCCCAAAATCACACCGGAGAAGCCAATAACAACAAAAACAGAAACCCTAGATCCAAATCGGCATGGCCCAAGACCCTTGAAGGCCTCAGAGATGATGAGCAAGGCGGTGGAGGACCCATTGAGGCTTGGGGTTGAAAGGCGGTCGCTGGAGATGACCGGAGAAGGAGGCGGCGATTGAAGGGGATTAGGGTTAGGTTGAGAGAGAAGAGAGGAGATGAGAGAGTTTGAGGGCAGCGGAATATCAAAAATGAGATAGGGTTAGTGGTCTTTAGGATTAAAAAGGAAGGGGCTTGTTTGGACCGTTGATCTGGGAGATCAACGGTCAGGATTTGCCCAGGTAGACGGGTTCCGAGTTTGGGTAGGGGTTTATAGGGTCTGAGTCGGGTTATTTAATAGGAAATTAGGTTGGGTATTGGGTTCAATTTGGCTAAAATCGAAAGCCAAATCTGGATATAACTTAAATAGCCAATTTTCCCTACTTTAGTTTATAATAAATAATAGGTAATTTATGGAAAATGATTTAATGTGCCAAAATGATTTAAAATACATAATTATAATTTTAAAAATATAGGAACCAATTTTACGCATATAAAATATAATTATACCTTAAAATGGGCTAACATTGAAATTATATGCAATTTAGCTTAAAAAATACTAAATGTAATTATAAAAATGCATAAAAATTATATTAGACATATTTTGGCATAAGTATAGAAATAAAATAAATAAATTATCATAAAAATAATTTTGGAAATAATTATTGGGGTTTTTATGAATAAAAGGGGAGGAAATAAATCAATTTAAACCCTCAAAATTATGGAAAAAATTATAAAAACCTTGTGCATGCTTATATATGCATATATATGTTATTTTGAAGGTATTTATGCATATTTAAAATATATAGGAAAAAATTGGGTATCAACATGAGTCATCCCCAAACTTAACGCTTCCTCCATCAATTTTTGTAACTTCTTTGAACAGGTTTTTGTCGCTTGTCATGTGACTGGAACACGCACTGTCTAAATACCATTTTCCTTTGCGGCTTATTCTGTGGTGTTCCTGCAAAACAAAGTGATTACTTTCTTTTAGGTACCCAAGCTTGCTTGGGTCCTAGAAGGTTAGTATTGCTAGATTCAGAATTATTTTTTGGTTTCCAAACCTATCCTGAAACATTTGCTTTACGAAAAACGACAAAAAGAATATTTGTGCCCACTTTTGTTACAGTAGTGACACGTAACTTCTGACCCACCTTTAGGTCTTTCATTAGTGTTAGTACTAGTGGACTTTGTTCTGGCTGGTCCTTTTCTAGTTGACTTGTAAGTCATCTGGTTTGACCTGACAGAACTGTAATTGGTGGATTTGCGCATGCCATTGAGTTGCATTTGTAATTCCTCAAACTCTTCTTGAAGTACTTCTTTTTCAATTTCACATACTTCATGTTTGAGTTTCCAGTCTTTAACCTCTTTATTTAGTCTCTTAAGCTCATTCATCATTTTTTGAGACTCTTTCAAAGTTAAATCAAGAATATCCTGCAATTCATTGCATCTTTAACAGTCATAAGATCTTACCTCACTTGTTTCACCTCATGCCATGAAACAGTTTTCATTTTCATCATCTGAAGTGTCCTTATCTGTCCAGCATCCTAAGGATTTGTTCATTTTGTTTTCCAGAATCATCATGAAGCAAAGATTTGCTATCTCTTTGTGGTCTGAACTGTCCTCATCACTCTAGCTTCCAAAAGATTTGTTCTTGTTAAAGCCTCTAGAAATTTTTCTCTTTAGTTCTGGGCATTCAGCTTGAATGTGTCCAAATCTTCCACACTCATAGCATTTTCCATCATTCGTATCTTGTTCGTTGTATTGCCTGGATGGTCTTGGCGGAATTCTTCCTTTCTTTGTATTTTTGAATCTTCTCATTAAGCCATCTATATTTCTCGATAGCATAGCAATCTCTTCTTGTAGAGATTCAGGATCATCAACAATTTCGTTTTTAGCTATTTCAGTTGAAGCCTTGAATGCGACTATTTTCTTTTTTTCTTCTTGACTAGTCTTTTTGAGATGCGTCTTTTCAAAGGCTTTGAGTTCTCCTCGTAGTTCATCATATGATAATTTGTTTAGATCCTGAGATTCAAGTGTGATTACTTTGGTCTGCCAAGTGGTTGGCAGGCTTCTGAGAATTTTTCTAACTTGATCACCACTAGTATAATGGCTTGCCAAATGCCTTTAGATCACTTATTATTTTGCTGAACCTGGCAAACATCTCTTCAATAAATTCTCCTTCTTTCATTGAGAAGAGTTCGTAATCATGAACCAACATGTTGATATATGTTTCCTTTACTTTGTTGGTTCATTCGTATATAACCTCAGGCTTATCCCACATTTCTTTGGCTATGTCACAGCTAGAGATTTTCTCATATTCTTCACCACTTATAGCATTGTGAAGCAGATTTCTAGCTTTATTGTTGACTCATACCACTTCCATTTGCTCTTTTGTATATGAGTCTATATCTTCAGGATCAGCAAATGGTGGAGAAGCAACTGGCAAGGGATGGTTCCCCTTTTTGATGACTCTCCAGACTTTAACGTCATAAGCCTTGGCAAAGATCTCCATACGCACTTTCTAGTGAGAAAAGTGTTGTTCGTTGAAGTATGATGGTCTAACTTGTGAAGTTCCTTCCTGGAAGAGAGCTCCTATGATAACTTGATTTGCTATGATCTTTTCTCACAAGCTGTTAAGCAAAAGTAGAATGTGAGTCTTGCTCTGATACCAATTGAAAGTACAAGAGGGGGAGTGAATTGTATATTTTTAAACTTAATCTCTATTAGTTGACTAGTTTCTCAATTAGTCGACTAGATACAAAAACCTAACAGCTATAATAGCAGAATATAAAACACAGAAAGTAAGTGCAGGAATTAAAGACACCGGAATTTTATACTGGTTCGGATTCAATGTGAATCCTAGTCCAGCCCCCTTGGATTGCAAGGGAGTTCGCTTTAGTAAATGCGTTTCTTCGAGTACAATGGAAATGACGTGATAGCTTAGTTCCTATAACACTCATCTCTTTTGATACAATACCTCACCAGTGTTGTACTCTCCTTTTTTCTCTGGCTAGTTACACAACAGATCTTAAAGAACTACAATGTTTGTTTGTAGCAGAATAAAGAGAGGATTTTTGGTTCGATCAAAGTATGTTTGTCTAAGGCTTGATGCTGAGTATAAATACTTTAGTGAAGACCGTTTGCTGACGAGACTTGGCAACCCAAGAGATTTGATCCTTGGAAAGAGATTGATTCTTTCCAAGAATAAGATTGCTTGCCGTTGCTCTTCCTTGATGAGAGGAAATTGACCGTTTTCCTTCTACAGAAGTTAACGACGAGAGTTTACTCCTTGATTGTTGGTCCTTCCTAAATTAGCCACTCAGCAAATCTTCTTACAGAATCTTCGATACTTTTTGACTGCTTCAATCTTCCGGATTGAATGTGCTGGCCTTGATTGATGCCTTAAATTTAGGCTTGCTTGATTCTTTCCATCGCAGCTGTCCATGATCTTTGCTGATTGATTTCTTTCCTTAAGTATCCAGATTGACTTCAGCAATCTTGTAGTAGCTCCTTGATTCCTTAATCTTTTGTAATTGATTTCCTGCACAGATATATTATTTGCATCATTAAAATTAGATCTAACACGGCCAATCTTATCAATACACAAATGTATAATTCCCCAGAAATTTCAATTATACTCATATTCATTATTGTAGGAATTGGGTTCAAGATTTCCCTAGCCCTTTCTCATCAGTGGACTCATGGCGTATACGAAGGCAATCCCATCCCTAATGTAGATTCAAGTAAGGTAAGCATGCCTATTCTCTATTACACGCATCAGGGCCACTTCCCTAGAGGAGGTTTTTTTCAGTATGATCAACATTTTTTGTTGATCATATAGTTCAAGATCGTGGCTTAAGCATATACACTCTATATCTATTACTTGCCAGATCATGATAGCAAACAAAATGATGACGTACAGTTGCAACACAATATACAGATCTTGTTCTATGGAGGCTTAGGCTAAATCACCACCACTCTGTTGTCACAAATTGATGATATCGATACCCTGATTAAGAAGAATAATCATCTGCTTTTGTGATATCCAAGGTTTACTCTCCAGCATGATTTTAAATGCCATTTTCATAGGAAAATCAAACAAATTCAATTATACATAAATGTCTACATATATTACTTACCATCAAATCTAATCATACATCAAATATTACTTTACACATAGAGAGGTAAAAGTGTAAATATAAAAATTCTTAACTGGTGAATGGTTTATCCGATAAGGAAATTGAGTAATCCGCCCCCAAATGGTTAAGCCGTTAATCATAAAATTTCAATCCGTTTATCAACCATTACCCCGATAACCCGATACCAATAAGCCAGTAAGATGTTTTTGTGGTTCAATTAACGGTTACGGTTCGATTTTGAACAGCCCTACCTACCCCTACTTTTAAAGGGTAGAGAAATTATTTCCGATAGAGACTCATCTCATCTCATGACAAGATTAACTTTGGACAAATTCTTTAATCAATCTCTCGATCCTTGCTTAACTCCTTATTTCATAAACCTTTTTTATCTTCTGTTTTTGTTAGTAGGAAAAAAAAAGGTCAAAGAATAAGAAAAGGAAAAGTTAGAAAGCGCAAAAGGGGGTTATTATCAAGTGTTTGATGGAGACAGCCAATGGAGGTGGAGGGACAGTTGGGGTAAGTAGAAGTGGCAACGGTAGCTGGCCAATTATTGTCCCAAAGACTTCACAATAGTGAAATTGCACGTGGTACATGCTAACAGGCAAATTTCACTATATCATAAGGAAAAAAGTTTTTAACCCCAAATCAATTATAGAGTCAGTGTTCCAGCTTCTTTTTCTCTCTAATAAAATATGAAAATATAAAAGGATGAATTTCGCATCAAAGGGTTCATAGCTCAGTGGTAGAGCATTTGACTGCAGATCAAGAGGTCACCGGTTCGAACCCGGTTGGGCCCTTCTACGTTTATAGATTATAATAATCTTTTTAAACTTAATTTTCTTCAGAGTCTGCCGGTTTTTAAACTCAATGGGAGATGTTTCCAAACTCTTGTGTCGTTTTCGACTTGTGCTGTACCTATTTTTTGGTTTGTAAATAAAAAATTTTGCTTACCAAAAAGAAAATAAAAAAATAGATAGGCATTCTCTGAGCTTTCCTGTCCTGCATGTGTGCACATTATTTCTGCCAAGTATTTGAGCTTTTTGTTTTTGTATATGATACTTATTGGATCGATTAATTTAGGTTCTTATTGTGCAAGGTCCGTTAAAGAAAAAAGCATTTCTATCAAGAATTTCTTTATTTTTATGACTCAAACTCAGATTTTCGTTTAAAGGTGAAGATCTTATTCACTACACCCAATTACTATGACGCCATTGAAGAGAAAAGTAATGATGGAAGGATTTCATCCATCCCATAACATTAGTTGATGGTTTGAGTTACCGTTCACAATTATATTAATTCATACTTTGGCTCTTTATGTTTCGTTTTAACTTGTTGTTTCTCTTGTCCAATAGAAAGAGTTGCCCGTTGTACAAAGCATCTTGAGGGTTTAGGGAAGTATCGTATCTCAAGGGGTATAATGTATGGCTGCTTCTACGACTCGAACTCACCTGTCTACTATAAACAATCACTAATTGTTTTGCTATTATATGCTGAATCTTGTCCAATAGAATAACATGGTTTTTTAGGACAATGAAAGATAAACTAGTTAACTGAACTGTGTAGTTAATCGAGATTCGGCATATAATAGCAAAACAAACAGTACTTGTTTATGTTAAACAGGTGTTAGATTGTCATTGTTTGCCACGTAGAAGATTAAAAGACAATTCTGTGTCAGGTCATTATGTTACAACTGTTCCGATTTCATCAAACTGTTTGAGAATAAACAAATTGAAAATTCTTTGTTCCTAATAAGAAAATGGGATAAGCCTGTTAGCCTATCAACAAAAGTTGTCTAGTGTTTTTGGGACAGTTCTTAATGCATAGTTGTATGTACATTGCATTTGCCTTTGAGCATTACCTGTTTAATAAGTTTTTCTTTATTTATTAGTCTTCTCTGTTTGACCTGTATAAATGGAAGTGCATCTTCTAGTTTTTGTATTGGATCTGTTGATATAGGAAAGAAAATGTCCAAATGCATGTACATGGTGTAGTAACAAATACCACTAAAAGAAAATATCTTAAGCAAACCTAATAATTTACGAAAGACAGCTCGGTGCACGAAGTATCTCGCGTTCACGCAAGGTCCATAGAAGGGCCGAACTGTTAGAGTTGTAATGCAGACAGCCTACCCTCATGCAAGCATCAGTAACTGCTTTCACGGCTCGAACCCGTGACCTAAAGGCCACACGAAGAGAACTTTACCGTGCTCCAAGGCTCCCCTTCAAGCAAACCTAATAACTTTGAGGGGGAAAAAAGATTAGGAATTACTCATAAATATTAAAACTACTCTCCTAATTGTTTTTGGCATGCTATATTTGCTGTTTAAGTTTCATATCATTCGATTTTCTTACAAGGCAAACAGAGTTCAGTAAAGTAGAATCAATCAAAAGAAAATTGAATGTGAAAGAACCAGCCAACACTACATAGCTTCTTAAATTAGAAAATAAGTAGTACTAATAAACATAATTGTGATCTGCTCATTCACATGATCCCTGCCTTATTACTTTTTCATTCCTTCAATTTACTTTCTTGTTCCATTTTTCTTGGGAGAGGAAGGTAGAGAAGGGGAAAATAGGCTAATTGTGTACTTTCCCTAAAGGTGGGGTATCTGTTAATACTTATTTTTCTTCCATAATGATCATAGTCAGACTAGCTTACGCGCATCTCGACTATTCCACTAGGCACCTGCTATGGGGCAAATAGGAAAAAGTTACTTGGCTTTATTTGTCTCTACTGTGATTTGAACTTCGATTTGCCATCATTTTCAGCTAATTTATTGACCGCTAGCCTACACCACTGGGTACCGGGTATCTGTTAATTCAAGTATGTTCAAATATGAGCAAGATAACTAAGCCCCATAGAAATGAACTTAAAACAAGCATATCCACAAGCCTGGAGACACTTGACCAAAGTAAACCATAAACTAAAAAAGTTATGTTGCTATAGCATAGAAAATCAAACAGTTAAAACAGACTTGGAAGCAGCAGATACAGCAGAAAAAAATATGAGGCACCACTTCACTATGAAGCTAAAGATCATAGAAAGGAACTTCCCATTACACAACTTTGGCAACATCAACAATTATGCTATTTCGACTTCACAAGGTAGAAGAAATCTCAAACGACCTCGAGAACTGCACTGAACGAGGAGATCGACCTTCACCTGCTTAAAAATTCAACAGTTTATACTGATACCGCCTATGCTGAAAGACACGACAAGCTTTTGATCAACATCAAAATGCAGCCAACAAAGAGACTTAAATAAATATATCAAAATTACTGCAGCGTGAGTTCAACCGAAATTGTACACAGATAAGAAAATAGACTAACTTATTTTTTATTATATCTAAACATTCTATAAGCAGCATAGCTAGTAATTGAGGGTATCTCTTCCTCCTCCTTCATTACACCATGCCTAGCTTTCAACATGGTATCTAGAAATACCATAACTAAAAGATCTATTAAGCGAATAAATCTACCTTTATAATGCATACAAATTATATCGGGATCTTGCCTCTCAGGGAACAAGCTATAACTATGACGTTCCAACTGATTATATACGTCTCACAAATCTCTTGGCTAGTACCAAATGGGAATATCTTGCTTCGGTGTGTTATCACATCCAATGCCAGGTAGACTTCCAGTATAATTGGTGGATTGTAAGTTGAACGGAGATCCAAACATGAAATTGAAGTTGTCACTAGAACCTGTATCGAATGATGAATTTAGAACCTTACACTGATCAGCTAGATTGCCTTGTGGGAGTATAGGGTGGCTTGCAGAAATATTTGTGTCTTTGAAGATATTCCTTTCCATCATCCCTTGGCTGTGTAGGTAATTGTCCTGGTTGAGACGAGGTTGTTGATGAGGCTGCTCTTTGGTCAGTGCAACATTTCCCGTATTTTGGCTTTTGTTTCCATGTATTTTACTGTCATAGAATGACATTAGCTCATCAATCATCCTTTGCCCATCTTCAGGAACTCCTACTCCAAATAGATCAAAGGAAGGTGGACCTGGTCCAGGATTGACAGACAGAGCAGCTGACTTTGATTGGACATATTGTTGAGGGAAGACAGTTGGCTTGACCTCGTTCACGTGAAAGTTTGAGATTCCCAATTGGGAAGTTTTTCTGAAAGGACAAGCTAATTGATGATTGTCTCTGGCAGATCTGTCCTGAAAACCATGGCAAAGTTCACTGTAAGGACATTGAAGAAACTCGCACGTATAGATCTTTTGGTCCATTGTAACAGTCTGTTCACCGGATTGCTTCCTCTTCCGGGTGAAGTCTAAGCCTGTGATCATTTCATCCTTGTTTGGATGAGATTGTTGCTGCAGAGGCAGCGTCTCCTTCAATCTCTCGAGACTAACATTCAACAAGCTGAGATGGTTTGGTTTTTGCTCATGAACATCAAAGTTGGGTTCCTCTTGAACACCTTCAACATCATACTCACTGCTGTCATTCGACATGAATGTTCCACTAGCACCAGCGGAGGACAAGGGCGGACAGCGATCAGGATAGAGTTCTCGAGCCAAAGCTTCCTCCTGACTGATGATGGCAAGCCAAGTTGCACTTTCTTTGGCTGTCATCTTATCCTGCAAGCACTTTGACTGCCTTACAAGCTTACGGATTTTCGCAATATCAGGGAACATGTGCTTGATTACTGCTGTGAGGACACCAACCTTCCACGCTTTCTTCAGATCATGAGGCTTCTTATAAGGCGGAGGACCTTGTTCCTTCTGCAAACCCAACTGAGGCCACCAATCCTCCTCCCCTGTAGGCCACCACGGGGGCGAAACACCTTTCTCCAATGGGAATCTTCTCTGAGGAGGATCACAGTGCTGCATCAGAGCTGACAATAACGAACCAAGGGTGGTATCTTGAAGCTCTTGCAAGGTGTGAGGCGTAGGACCAACTGGATTAGATCCCTCGTTCATCCCTGGGGTGGCATGATCAGCTTGGTATTTGGCTATGGCCGCAGGGCCATTTCGATCGAACCTCACTTTATCTTTCCACCATTCCCTAAGATTATCAGATGCCCCTCCGACCGGCTTGCCTTTTTCCGGGATGATACCATAAACAAAACCCTGAGCTTTACAAACTTCCATCATTTTCAACATGTACTTCAAGATCCCGTCCTGTGCCCTTGACATCTTCTTCCTCCTCGCCTGCTCCTGCGACTGGCGTCGTTTTGCAGAATCGATATCTTCCTTCCCCTGATTCATTTCTTTCATCCTTTTCAGCTTCATTTTGTCCCTCCACACTCTCTTCTCTAGCTCATCCACATCAATATCCTCATCACTATAATCATCATCCATCGCCGGCTCCCCGTCCAGCTCAGTGTGTGGAGCAGCCACTTCCACTTCCTTTAGCGGAGCAGGGAAGAAATCAAGATCTCCACAAAACCCCATTTCCTCAAACATCATCATCTTGAACAAGAACAGCACTCCCTCCAAAAAAGTAAACCAGGTACTAACTTTCAAGATGACAGAATTAGCAGCTAATTCCCTCCTGCAAATATATTTATAAGGGAAAATAAGAAAATCTCGTTAAAAGAGGTTCCAGAATTGAATGACACAGAAAATTGTAGACATGTGAATATCACAACACAGCTGCAGTTCAACTAAGATTATCTGTGATAGGAAACCAGTCATCAAAAGGAAACATAAATTTGTGCACATATATGACACTTAAAGCCAAGATTATCTCCAGAAAAGTTTAGCAGAAAAAATAGTACAAATTATTTCCCGCGAAAATCCAAGAAAAATTAACATACTTTCCCAGATCTAAATCAGTAATTTTCATGTAACCCCTTAACAGAAATCTGAAAATAACAAAAACATGTAGGTTTTGTTGGTACAAAGAATCTTGTAACTCACCAAACTATCTAGTGGTAAAGGACTGAATACTACCATGAGTCTAATTTTCATATTTATCAGTTGATTATAAAACATTTAAAACCACTATGTACAAAAAAATCAGAATCAGAAAAACAGAAAAATCCAAACTTGAAGCAAAAGCACAAATCTTTTCTATCACTTAAACAAATGAAGTAAGAAAAACAAATATGTCAGCAGGAGACAGAGGAGGGAAAATATTAGTACTCCTATATTGTTCTATGAGGAAGAAGAATACCCGAAATGATATTTCTTTTTTCCTTCCAAAAGTCTGTGCAACTCTGCCTCTACTTTCTAATTTCAACGATTAATTGACCCTTTAAACAGTAGACGGAAGAGAGAGGGAAGATGGTGTTATAGTATACTACTACAACTTTAATTGTGAAGAATATAATACTACTTCCCTCCATTTTACTTTAGATTGCACTATTTTATTTTGGAATCCTAAAATATTTGGCACTATCTTATTTTTAATTTTTTTTGTCAAAACTTTCAGTAAAATATGTTATGCTATTCAATTCTCAAATTTTAGTTATTAATGTTTATAAACTTATATTAATATCTTACAATTTATGCCCGTCATATATAAAAATAAAAACGATGGATATTGTTACGGTGGAAAAAGTTTATGCTCGCCCCTTTTTTTCCTTCTTTGGAAGGTTACAGAGGTTTTTTATTGTGTTTTGATATTTTCAATGTGGATGACTACGAGGATGTAAAAAGTAATTCAACAAGGTATATATATCAAACTAATAATGATATGCGTTTTTAAATACACTTTCATAATTTTAATTATTTGATTTTATATATATATATATATAATACCCTTATTTATCATTTAAGTAAGCAAGTTAACGTGATTTGAAGTAAATATTGGGTGTGAATAAAAAATTTGGAGTTTAGAGATTTGAGGGTGCATTTGGCTTGGAGTGGTGTATGAATGTGAAAGGACAAGTTAAATCATTGTCCAATATACAGCACCTTTCCTTGATGCATGAATAAAAGTATCACTATAGATGTGTATCAGGGATTTTGTGTCTGAAATACTCACTCCGTTCCCTTATTTGTCACTAGGGGTGTTCATAAGAATCCGAAAATCCAAACCAAACCGAAAACCAAATTAAATCGATCAAAAAAACCGATACTTTTTGGTTTGTTTTGGTTTTGAAATTTAAAAACCGATCAAATTTGGTTTGGTTTTGGTTTTAATTAAAAAAACCGAACCAAACCGAATATAGGAGTAGCTATTTTAAATTTATTATTACACCTATATATATGTATACTTTTATACAAAGTTTTAAAATTTCTTATAGTAAATATTAATCATTTACACTTTTAGTACAGTTCTTTACCTTTACATTCTAGTTTAAAAAATTTTATAGCAAATATTAATCGTTTGTACTTTTAGTACAATTCTTTACCTTTACATTCTAGTTTAATTGGTAGTTTTCTTTTGTTAAGTGTAAGAATCTATTTCATGTTAAAAATAATATACTTTTAATTGATTCCTTAAATTATTCATCACTGTTTGATTCAATTATCATCAATATATCTTGGTAAATAATAGATTTCTCAAAGGGCAATTGATTTATTAGTGTTAGGTTGAAAATGTGGTCGCAGAAATGTGTGTTTGGCAGTGTATGTCTTATATTTAAGAAAAAACCGACAAATAACTGAAAAAACCAAAAAACCGACATAAACTGAATCGAGAAAAAACTGACTTAATTGGTTTGGTTTGGTTCTAATATTTGAAAAACCGACTTACTTAGTTTGGTTTTTTTTTTAGGGAAATACCAATCCAAACCGAACCATGAACACCCCTAATTATTACGTTTCACTTCTCGAGAGTCAAACTACATTAAGTTTAATAAATATCTTAATATGTATTTTATTATCATATTGATATTAAAAAATTATAAATTATAAGTACTATTTTTTGTATAATTTCTAAATATTTAAATTTAAATATTAAAATAATCTAATTCAGTTTTTCTTTTAAAAATTAATACTATAGTTTATTATCAAAAAAGTGAAACGTGATAAATAAATGGAAAAAGATAGGGAGTAACTTTGTGTGCGTGAAATAGTGGGTAATTTTATGATATTTGTGTATTTAGATTAGGTGGAAGTCACTTTCAGGAAGCCCATGGGTCAAGATGACCTTTCCTTTCAAGTGGGGATGCAATGAATTTAAGTGATGAAGGGCATTGGGAAAGAGATGAGTCACTTTAATTTGTTGTTATCTTTTGAGTTCTCTTGGTATATATATTTGGTCTTTGTAGATATTGTTATATTTGACGAATTATGGTATCAGGAAACTATATTATCAAATATGTTCATAGTTTGCATATTACCTTTTATGTTAATAGTATTTTTACAAAATATAGACAATTGCATTAAATAAGGAATCATTGTAGCTGTAGCATTTCTTATTTAGGCGCGCTAAAATTCGGGAATTAAATATTCTTCTCCGTCCTTCTTTGACGAAATGGATGTTGTAGGAGAGGTTGGGAAGGAGGGACCATAAAAACCTGTGCTCAAAATATTGTGATTTTCGAGCACAGGTTTGTCGGTAAAAAAAATTAAATGGATTCAAGTAGAGTTTTCTCGAACGTATCAGATCTTCCACAACGCAAATCACGCACATTCATAATTATCGTCGGCTTCGTTTCAAATTTTTCATACTCTATTTTTGCGATACACTTTGTATGTGAATCTGTGTGATACACTTTGTTTTATGCGAATTTGTCGAATAACGCAATCATGTCGAATAACACAGAAGGTTTGTATACACTCTGTTTTATGCGAATTTGCAGAAGATTTGCGTATTTCGACATAATCAAGCACATTCATAATTGCATTTTTTTGCAGAAAAGAACAACAATTCCACTATTGACAGCCATTAAAAAGCTTTGAAGCTTTGAATTCAAATTTGAATTTTCAAAAATTATTATTTGTTTGTATTAGGTGTTGTTGAAATAATTGAGATTATGGTTTAGAGTTTATATCTCAATTTTGAGGGGTTTTGGTGAAAATTAGACTTGGTTTTGACTGGATTTCAGATTGAAACTCGAAGAAGAAGAAGAAGAAGAAGAAGGCATGACATACATTATATTGCAGAAATTGTAGAAAATTTGTAGATAAATTGTAGAAAATTGTAGACTATTATTTATTTATTTTTCTTTTATTCATTTACCTATTGTATGAAAGTTGAACAATATTTTATAAAAATTGTATTTAAGTGGATGATTTAGTACTGTTTTGGACAAAAATATGTATAAAAAATGTGAAACATACATTTCAGGGGAATCATGTCAAGTCCAAATATGTACCCAGTTTGTAGATAAATTGTAGATTATTTGTATTCTGATTGTAGATGCTTTATTTTCTTTTTTCACAAATAAAAAACGACTAAAACTTCTACAAATCTTCTGAAAAAACACAATTATGTCAAAAATCTCAATTATGCTACAATTGAATGGGAATTGGGATATTAAAATTCAATGTACCCAGTTTGTAAATAAATTGTAGATGCTTTGTATTTTGATTGTAGATGCTTTGTTTTCTGTTTTCACAAATCAAAAATGACTAAACTTCTACAAATCTTCTGCAAAAAATGCAATTATGTCGAAAATCCCAATTATGCTACAATTGAATGAGAATTGGGATATTGAAATTCAATGTACTCAGTTTGTATTTATTTTGTCGATAAATTGTAGATTATTTGTATTATGTCAAAAATCCCGATTATGCTACAATTTATGTAATTCTCCTATATGCTCTTGTTACTCCTTACGAAACTGCTATGCTAAATATGAAATCCAAAAAAACATGATGAAGGGATAGATCTTCCTAAGAATTTTTTTAGATAATTTCCAGAAACATTGAAATTCTGTATTTTCATATTAATTTTTCAAATGATATGTAGTTTTGTTGTAGATTAAATGTAGAAAACAAGTCATTGTGAGTCTTATTTGACTCATTCCTCACATTCAACCTATTCTACAAATCCACGCCTCTTTAAATACAATACAACCATACTTTCTTGAATTTAAAGGTATATCAATATATATAACTTAAAAAACATCTTCTTCTTTGCACAAGTTAGCTCCAAAACAGACGAAGTGGAATAACAAGCTCCCATCAAAACTTTTACCACAAAAATACAAAGCTCAAAAATAAATAAACAACAGTCTACAATTTATCTATAATTTCTGCAATATAATGTATGTCATGTCTTCTTCTTCTTCTTCTTCTTCTTCTTCTTCTTCTTCTTCTTCTTCTTCTTCTTCTTCTTCTTCTTCTTCTTCTTTCAATCTGAAATTCAGCCAAAACCAAGTCTAATCTTCACCAAAACCCCTCAAAATTGAGATATAAACTACAAACCATATTCCCAATTATTTACAACAACACTCAATCCAAACAAATAATGATTTTTGAAAACCCAAATTAGAATTCAAAGCTTCAAAGCTTTTTAATGACTGTCAATGCTAGGGGTGAGCATATATCGGGTAAAACCGATAACTCGAACCGTTAATTTTTTATTGGGTTATCGGTATTGGGTTATTGGGTTAACGGTTCGGTAACGGGTTAAATTTTTTTTTATTGGGTTATCGGTTCGGGCTCGGTTTGCATTTTTGTTATTGGGTAAAAACCGATAACCCAATAAGAATGATGTAATTTACCAATTTACCCTTAAATATATACTAGGGTTATTTATTTTCCTAATTCCCTCTTCACTCTTCAGTCGTTTGTCTCTCAGTTCTCATTCTTGTTTCCATCGCAGCCCCCAAAAGTCAAGACGCAAGACTCACCACCAGTTCTCCGCCAGACATCAGTAGATACTACACAGAAGTGGGAGCGTGCTTTTGTTAAGAAACAACAAAAGTTGGCAGTTTACACGTTCTGGCAGTTTGATTTCTTTGTTTTATATATTGCAAATTTTTTTAGTTGTTTTATGTTATCGGGTAAACCGATAACCGAACCGATAACGATATATAACCGATTAACCGATAACCGATAACCGATAACCAATATCTTATCGGTTTGGTTATCGGGTTATGATATTTATAAACCGATAACCGATAGGCAAAACCGATAATGTTCAAAATCGAACCGAACCGACCGATGCCCACCCCTAGTCAATGCTGGAATTGCTGCTCTCTTTTCCTTTCTTCCTATATTACTGAAATTTGGGATTGCGAGATAGAAAGAGACGTAGAGAGAATTCTCAATTATTTGCAACAACATCCAATCCAAACAAACAATGTCTTTTGAAAACCCAAATTCGAATTCAAAGCCTTGGCTATGGAAGAAATAATGGGGTTTTGATACAGAAATCGTGGGTGTGGGAGGGGAACGTGGGTGAAGGTATGGGAATTGGATAGAGAAACGCGGGGGCAGTGGTATTAGAAGGAATATACGGTACTATTAAATTAGGAGTGTAATTAATACCCTTAAAAACCACTAATGGTACAAAATTGGTAACTAGTTTCTCAGCGCAACGCTGTAATAAGTATTATGTTTTTAAACAATCACATAAATGTTGATATTAAAAAATTTGTTTGAGTAATAAAGTAAAAGTTAAAAACAAAAGTATGTAAGTACAAGAAAATGATAATTGTTGTTACTGATGCAGGGCTTTATCTGCTGGATATTATTATACCTTCCATCTTTTTCGTATTTTCTATATTTCTTATATTGCCGTTATTTTGTTATTTTATGTCATTTTATGTTATTTTATTATGAGTCTATTGATAGTACTAATATATCGTCTCTTGTTGTTTTCTTGAGCCGAGGGTCTCCTCGAAACAGCCTCTCTGCCCCTCGGGGTAGGGGTAAGGTCTGCGTACATATTACCCTCCCCAGACCCCACTTGTGGGATTATATTGTTGTTGTTGTTGCTTCTTATTTATCCAGCCTAATAAAGGAAGAAACTTTACCGGATATGTCCTCTATCATCTTAAATCTAAATTGATATATTCAACTTAAAATTGTTCAAGTTTTTTGTATGAATTTTCTTGAAAAAGTATTTATTCATAAATACACAAATGGTCAGCTAACTGAAAGATGTCTTTTTTTCTTTCTCACAAGCAAAATATATAAAATACAAATTGTCTTTTTTTTTAATCTATAAAAAGTTATTTCCAATATATTGAAGAATAAAGCATTATTGCAAAATAAAGTCTAACTGTTACATCTTGATTAGTCTACTCTTTTTACATTTTGAGGAGAGAATTCTTTCTTTGTCGATACACATAACCATGCATCTGAATATTGTTTTTTATGGAAGCAATAGTCTATGATTGTTAAAATTATCCGAGAAACAGTGAAAATATGAAAAACATGTTAATGTCATATTACAATATAAATCTTTAAGTTTTCGTGCGTGTCTATATACAATTAATTATTATTTAAATTTGGACTTTTTAAAAATAAGCTTAGTTCGATGCAAAAAAATATTTAAGTGTTTATATTTTCTATAGATATTTTAAAGAGAAATATATTACAAAAATACTCTGCCTATCTCTTTTCTATTTTTTTCTTTCATATTATATTTCTTTTACTATTTTATTTTCACTTAAAATAGCAAGTGCTTTAATATTATTTAGATTTATGCATTAAAATATAATATAATAGCTTGCTAATCAATTCACTTTTAAATTATTTTTAAATTTTTATTACGGTTTCTTTACTTGAGGATCACTCATATATTTTAAATTTCAGTCACTTATAAGCACCTTCGTAAAACTATACATTCAGTTCCTTTCTTCGTAATAATTTAACTTTATCTTTTAATAAATTACATTTTGTTTGTAGAATAATAAACAAATATAGTTACATAAACTCTCTTGCAGTAAGAATTGCCTAATAAAGATATTCTACATACTATTTATTAAGGTGTTTTATCATGCCTTTACCCTTAATAAATAATGCAAGTTGAGCATATCTTTCTAAAGTTTGTATCTTTTTCATATTGCCTTTTTATAGTTTGTAAATTTTCATTCGTAAATATATTTAATACAAAACAATAATTTTGATCTTTAACAAATGCATGAAAAAATACCCCACATAAATTATTATAGTTTCTCTTTTTTAATCTCCAAAATAAATCAAGGAAATAAACTAAACCAAAAACTTAATATTATGGTAATAGATACTAAACAAAACCAATATGTAAGGTACAAGAAAATAAGAGTTTTATACGGAGGGCATTAACTTACCGATCGAAGAAAAATATTTGATGCGTGATGGACTTCTCCATTTATTTGCTTTTTTATCTCCATATTTTAAGAGAAGGAGTCAAAAGATAAGGAGTGAAAAAGAAGAAAAGGAAAATCTGAATTAAAGATATTACTGCGCACACATGCTTGTTGACTTAGCTTTCTTCAAAAAAATTATTCATCCTAATTTTGGATCTCTATGTCATTTGTCATATTGTATGGAAGCAATATGATTTTCAAAACTTCTAAGCCTCAAAGAATACCACAATCTCATAGGACCATTATTTGTTTGGTTAGAATAATACACAGACTTGCAAATGAATTTAGCCTTCATCATTGGTTTTTAGCCGCATGTTTGTACCTTTCAAAAACTTCGAAAAATATAAAATCTGGAAATTAAGAAGGTCTTTGGCACGTCCTCTCTTCGGCCATATACCACAGTTATCCTTTTCTCAAATTTTCAGCCTTTTCCATTTTTTTCCTTTGTTTCATTTTTAAAAAGCCACAGTCATTTCTTAAATGACGCCTGTTTTGGAAGGAAAAGGCACCTTTTCGGATGAGGGGTTTTAAAAAAAAATTATAAGTAAGAATATTTAGGATATTTAAAAGGGCATTTAAGTAATTTAACTTTTTAACTAAGGGCTTCCCACTTTTATAATAATATAGATATAGATAGATTAGATATACTAAATGTAATTATATCAAACCTTAAATATTGAGGGTAATATAGTTTCCTATATGGCATAGGAATATAAAAATTCTTGAATACCCTTTTATTTTTCTTTGGCTTTAACTAAATTTGTACTTGCACACGTGCGATTTAATGGTTATTATCTCGAAATATGAAATTTTTTACTATATCAATCTATGTTTTTTGTCTTTTAAATTTTTTGCAGATCTCTTAGGAAAGAAGTTTATAGCTTCTTATAAGAGTTTTATGTCTAAACTGTCATTTGTGTCTTCTGAAACGTTATGTTTAATTAACTATGTGCCTTCTCTATCTAGAGACAAATTCTGAATTTTAATTTGACGGGTTTAATTTTTATATTTTTATCACTGAGTCTATTGCATATTAAAATTTATGAGTTCAGAATATAATATTTATTAAGATTTTGATGATGTTTTTATATATATCTAAGTTATATATATTGAAATTATGGGTTCAGTTGAACCCGCAGCTCGTTCCGCCTCTGCCTCCCAATATTTTTAATTTGTTAGTATTAAAATGGTAACGACTATATATTATAATGTTGAACACGGAAAAGAAGTGGTAGAAAAAACGTGGAAGAAAGAAGGGTAAAAGAAAGTTAGAAGTGAAAAAGGGGGGTTATGATCAAGTTTATGACAAGAGAAATGTTTGATAGAGACATCAAATGGATGAAGGGGCATGAGTGGAAGTGGCCAATAATTATAGTTTCAAAGACACGGCAATAATGAAAGTCATGTTAAATGGCAAATCATAGTTCACGGGAAGAAAAATGAATTATGACATTGAATTGTTTGATTGATATAGACATTGGGTGCAAATTAAAGGTGTCAAGGGCCGGGCCGGCCGGTCGGGTGGAGGAAAATGGGAACAGGCCGGTTACGGTACCGGGTCGGTTTTCTGTTATTTTTTACCGGGTTTACCGGTTCTGGGCTTACTCGGTGCTACGATCCCACCTGTTGGGATCAAACTGAGTTTGTTGTTGTTATTGTTGTTGTACAATGAACTTGAAAAAAATATAACTCATAATATAAATCTTATACTGGAGTGTTGATAACTTGATATGTAAGAATCAAACTTTAAAGGCTTTCATTTCAAATTTTCATTGCATAATAATATTTCAAATTAATCTAACAATTTAAAATATTAAGCTTAAATAAGTCTAATAATTTTTAAATAATACAAATTGTCTCGAATCAACTTAAATACGAATTTCTAGAGGACGCTCAAGACAACTCTTCATATGCTTCCTTAAACATCCTGTGCCCTCCCACTTTCGACAAACATTTAAGACTCGACCACAGTTCTTGCACTTTACTTTGCGAACTTCTTGCAAATTAGCCATTGGACAACGGTCAAAATGGCAGCTAACCGTTCCAACGGTCAACTTTATTAAAAAAAAATTAAACTAGTTGTTGAACCTGTCCGGTTAACCGGTTCCCAAATGACTTGACCTTAACTGGTCGTACCGATCCGGTTAACCGGTACAAAAATTCTACCCAGCACGTGCCGGTTCCCGTCCCAACCCAGCCCTGCGCGGCCCCCTTACTATCGGTTCGGTTCGGTCCAGTCTAAAACCTGTTAAGACCGGTCCGGAAGCGGGCCAGCCCAACCTGTTTGACACCTTTAGTGCGAATAAATTTTTGTAAAAGTTTTATCATTACCTCAGTGAAACGCGATAATTTTCGTATCGAAGTCGAGCATCTTGTATCATGGGCGAAGGTAGAGTATAAGTACAGTTCGGACGAATCTAATAGCTTTTGCTTAAATTCTATTTTGTCTTGAAAAGAACTACATTAAATATGTGTAGATTTTTAATTGCGAATCTATTGACTAAAGGAGTTATGAGTTCAGTGGTAAATTTAGAACATTTTAAATTTTGGTTCCACCTTTATCTTGTACTCTCTCATCATTTGGTTATCTTTCCTCTGCACAATACAAATGGCCAAAATTGACAATTAGACACTAGAACTGTACAAATGTAATAGCCATCTTTTGCCCCTGAGAAAGAAAAATAGCAGATTGTTAGGATACAATATTTCAGCCTCAATGAGCTGAAAGAATGCTGTCTTGAACTGAAGACCCTTTACATTTTCAAGAATTATGGCTGCAGCAGAGACAATAATGCTGCTTCAAACTTCTAGCCTGTTTGGCTGTGTGTTTTTTTTGGACAAAAGTGTCTTCTTCTCTCTCTCTCTTTTTTTTTTCTTTTTCCAAAAGTATTTTTTTCATAGTTAATGTTTGGCCAAGTTTTAGAAGAAAAAAGTTTTTTGGAGTATAATCAAAAGCAGTTTTTGAGAAGTATCCCAAAAATATTTTTTTTAAAAGCACTTTTGAAAAAAATACAATTAGAAACAACTTTTAAAAGTTTGGTCAAACAAAGTTCAAAAGTGCATTTTAAATTGATTAGTCACGCATATACTGCTTCTCATCAAAAGTAATCTTTGAAAAATACTTTTAAAAAAAACAATAAGCTGATTTTAGAAGTACGACCAAAGAAATACAAATTCATAACCCATAGCTTTTGTTGCTTAGTTGAAGTAACTCTGCCATGGGCTACATTGAACATCAGACTCATCATACTAACATCCTATTAGGAAACTTCGGGGCGGAGTAGAAAGTTATATGCTGGTTCGACTGAACTTAATAGTTAGCTTTAGTCCTAAATCTTTATTTATATTAAAAAATTCATTCAAAACTCAATTACTAATCGTTATTTTAGAATTTAAATATAAAGTTTAAACTGTGGCACCACTCCTAAGGATACTCATAACTCACCAATTGTCCTAGAAAGTTAAGGGAAAAGACTTCGATTAAGATTCTTCCCTCTACACTCTAGAGTGGGTAGTAAGAAAGTGTAACTCTAGAATTAAACGCAGCATCTCGGACCACAATAACTTTTTCACTATCTTCTAATCTTCTTTATCTGTTCTAAAAAGCTGGAAATTTTGAAAAAAAATAAACGAACAATCTATTCTTGATTTACAAGGCTTACCTCCAATCCTTGTAAAAAAGATGCCGACTAATTTTTTTTTTTTTTTTTTTTTGCATTTAGTACTTACATTAATAAATATAAAGCATTCCGACCTTTGTTATTGATCGAAAAAATGTATTATTGTTTTCTTATATGATTTTAAGTAATTCTAACCTCATAAGCTAAAGGTTAGGTCCAAAGTCCATTTTTATAAAATATTTTGAATAGTAATGGTGCTGGTGAAAGTTTTCCATACAAATGTGAGTTCAATTCTTATTTTCATTTCTACTTCTTGACATACCATGATCTTCCGATGTATTAGATGTTTTACCTTACGGTATAAGGGGTCGTTTGGTATGACAAATAAGCAAAAATAATCCTGAGATAAAAATTTAATACTACTTTATCCCTTGTTTGGTTACTAATAATCCCAAGATAAAGCAGTAAAATTGACAATCACAAGATTAATATGACATACCAAATAGTCAATAAAAATAATACTTGATAACTAATCTTCAACTCCCATTATAACTAATCCAGCATAACTTGTCTTCAAACCAAATGAGCCCGGTGCCTTAGTCTAAAGTGAATAGCCACCCCCCTCCCCCTCCCCCACACGTGCACGTGCTCGGTCTTCACAAAAGATACTTTTCTAACTCTTTAATAAGTAAAAGTCCCTTGGACGACCAAGGGTGAACCAGTAATTACGCAATATTTCTAGCTTTAAAAGGCTGTACTTCACGCCTTGAAATAGTTTACATCATTTTGCTATACCAAAAATATCAGCCACTTCTTTATTATTTGCTCATGGCTCTGTCGTATATTACTATAGTTGCCCCTTAAAGTTTCAATAAATCAAGGGACGATTTGAGCCTATTTTGGTAAATCATTTTCTTTCTTCTAAGAGTTTTTATTTTGTATATAATAGATTTTGCAATCGTCTTCACTTTCCACCAAAAGCTACAAAAAGCAACCATCCACTCTCTCACTCTCAACAAAAAAAAAAAACACCCAAGCACTCTCCATTATTCTCTATTGATGGCAACTTGGAAAGTGTGAAATTTGACTTCGAGGATAAATATACTTGGGTCAGTTTATGCTCCATTTGTTTTCTTATTTTATGGGTCTCCTTTTGTTGATTTTTTGTTCAATTGGTTAGATCTCTTTCAATGTTTGCTGTTTCATTTGGTATTTGGGTTATAATCATATTGCATGAACTGATTTTTGACTTTGTTGTTTCTGTTGTTGGCCTCCAACAAGAATTGGCGAGGCAGTTCTTCCTCAAGGTTGTGTTGTCGACAAACAGGAGAATAGTTTAGCACCATAATAACTTATTTATTTAGCCTGAAAACTAAAGCCGCAGTTTTTCTCCTTTCTTCTTTTTGGTGAGTTTTCGTTTCACCTCATTTTCAAGTTTTGAAATTGACATAAAATGTAAAAATAGTTATTATTGAAGGTAGGCTACTTCAATTAGTGGGAGCTCATAATATGTTAGTTTGAGGTAGGATGTAATGTATATTAGCAGGCATTTGGCTCAGGAGTTTGTTTCTAATAATCTCTTTTCCTATTACTTCGACAGCCTCGGTGCATAAGGCATCCAGTATTCACACAGGTCTGGGAAGAACCGTACCCCAAAAGGTATAATGTAGACAACCTACTCTAATATCTACTCTAATACAAACATTAGTGGTTGCTTCATGGCACGGACGCAATATTGGGTCACCTCCCCTCCTCCCCCCAATTTTTTTTTTTTGGAGTTCTGATGGAGTAACATGATTTGTGAGGATTTATATAGGCAATGTTAACTTGCTCGGAATTGAGGCGGTGATGTTTCT
This sequence comes from Nicotiana tabacum, assembly GCF_000715075.1. NCBI lineage: Eukaryota > Viridiplantae > Streptophyta > Magnoliopsida > Solanales > Solanaceae > Nicotiana > Nicotiana tabacum. The sequence continues at coordinate 76,954,938 of NC_134087.1, forward strand.
TAAACTAAAACAATGATTTTCACATTGAATATCACTCTTTGCTTTGGTGAATTTGTGTGTGAGAGTGGGGGTTGCTCATGCCATCACTCCAAATGCATACGAACTGAAGAACCTGACAAGCACATACAACAACAACAAAGCCAATGTAATCCCTTAAAAGCACATATTAATATCAAATATTACTTACATGAAATGAAAGCTTAATTACTTAAAAATCCGTAAGGAGCAATTCAACCAATTGATTTTCACATATGAGAACTACTAGCAGATTTGTCAATAATGACATCATGTGCCACTCACTTTTGACAAAATATACGATAAGATCATCTTAAAAGCTTCAGTCCCCTTGTAATACTTTAGCTAACCAAAAAAAGGCAAGAAATTCACATTAAAAGGCTAGAAATTTATATAAGCATATCCCAAAAGAAAAAAAAGAACAGCAATAAACTCCATAAAAGTCTTTACATCAGTGTTTAGTTTTACATAAACTATATGCAGATGACAAAAGTTGAGTCTCTACACTTTACAAGACTCGGAGAAAAGAGAGAGAGGAGACAGAGAGAGCGGTGGTTAGAGTAAAAGAGGAAATGCACTACTCTCCATCTTCCTGCGTCTGTGTTGTTTCAAATTCCCAGATGAAAATACCAATCACAAAAAATTCCCTGATGAAAATACCAATCACAAATCTGTTTTCGATGCTTAAAACGCCACATCCTGTCAAAACAGAAACTCATTCAAGTACTCTTATAAATGCGGACCCATATTATACAGTTATCGATTTCCTTTTGGGAAGTGGATGAGCACATATGACATAGTTATGACCCAAATCCACAAGCACAATTGGTAAACAACTAGAGTACTGCACCGATCAAGTACTAAGTTATAACTGATTCCCATCATTTCATCGGCTTACTAGTTGATGCCTAATACTAATCAAGTACCAAGTTTTCGAAAGATTTATGAGCTATTATGCCGAAAATTTATGGTTCCAAATTCTTTTGAGAATTTTCTTTTGTCATGAAGCATGCATGGTCTAAATCTAAGAATGAAAGAAATATTGGTTCACTCGGTCACAAGTTAAAGACACCAGGTGCTGTGTCCCGCGCTCCTCCAAGGTTTGAGGCGTGACACAAAATCACATAACATAGTAACTTACATCATCAAGAGCAACGACTACTAACCGGAAATTGACCAAGACAATTTCATAAGAGAAGTGAGAAGTAATTACATTACATAGAGCCTCTGTGTTCGTTAGTACCAAAGTGATTCTTTATATAGCAAAGAACAGAAGATAAAACATATAGCTCAAAGCTTCAGCTTGAATCCCTTTGAAAGGAAATCATCTCCTCTGATAAATAAAAGTTAAAACAGACATTTAGCTATGAAAGAAAAGAGTATAGGAAATGCACAAAGTTTATAATTAAATCTCCCTAAATTGCATAAATATGTGTGTGTGTGTAAGAAAAAGAGAAGTGAAAAGAAAACTAAACAAACATCCACAATATACTAATGCATATAACAGTCAAATTGCTAAAAGAAGAGGGCACGACATAACAACAAATCAACCAAATAATTGACCTCTTCCTTAAGGTTTTCCTTTGTCCTCCTTTATCTTGACTGAACTGTTCTTTCTTCAAGTAACTTGTGTCATCACTGGAACCGAGCTGAACCAGGCTTCCCAAATAGACATAACTATTGAAGTGTAGAAAGCCGTGTAATATGCCAAATTGAGTATCAACGATCTTTGTGTTTCCATTCTTAATACTTGTCCATACAAACCGTTTATTATCTTGTTCCAGCAGAACTTCCTCTCCACTGTTAGAATATGCGAGTGGGACAAAAAGACGTCCAATATCCTTATCTGGCCGTTCAATTGACATAATCTTAGTCCACCAGTCCTTAACTCCATATTCCTTCATTGCCCATATGTCCATATGGTCCAAACCACGATCCAAATTCCCCCATTCGTCATAAAAAAAATCATCCCAAAAGGAGTGAAATGTGCAAAGGCAGCCTCCTAACACCTCCAACTTCACACTCAACCTTTCATTAGTATATGGGGGATGCGGTACAATCCGACATGTTTCAGTTTCAAGATCAAACGCAACAATCAGTTGTTGCAATGGTATCTTTATCTCACTACTAACAACCCAATGCAATGCACCATTTAAATATGTACCGGGTTCCTCCTTATTTCGGACATAATAAGGAAATTCCTTATCAACCCCTTTCCAAGAATTTGATTTCAAACTATAAACCTTAACATCAGAGCAAAGAGGACCCTTTTCAGTACCAACAAACTGCCCAATTCTAACAACCTTATAGTCATTATTGACAACATCATATCCAAAACCAAATCTAATATCCATCTTCTTCTCTATCAACACTAAGTACTGGTAATTTCTTGTATTTTCCAGTAGATGGGTTCCATAAGCCAATTTCATACACAGTATTTGATATCAACAGCAACCCATTGCAACAACCAATTATCTTTGTATCAAAATCACTAGACCTCAAAGGGTTGGTCAATTCGTTGGGGGTAACAACTCGAGAGTTGAGAGAATCAATATTTAGAGAGTAGAAACAACGCTTTTTATATCCAAAATACTCAGTCTCTCTAAGGAGAACCCAAAAATTAGAGTTGGTTTTGGGTGAATGTTTTAGATGCAATTTTGCAAACTCAGGACTATCAATAAGAGCAAACCAAGATTTTGAGACGCACCTGCAACATAAGACACAGTCAACGGGTAGTCGACAGAGGATTTCAGCTACTAAATCCAACGAAATGGGTGACATTGTTTTCGCAGGTTAGGGCAAATGAATTTCGGAAGTGCATATGAAGTTAGGGCTCCGGTCGATTAAAGAAAGAAGCGGATATGATAACGCTCGAAAACTGGTAATGCAAAAATAGATAAAATTATACGAGCCGATCTATATTTTATAAGGAAAATTATTGGATTAGTTACCTCCTGTAGCAAAGGTTGATACCTTATTTATTTTAAATAAATACCCTTTTAAAAAATTATATTCCGTAACTAATTTTTGATTTTTTATAGCCATATATCTATTTATGGTCACCTCCTATCCTTAAGCCATAAAATAAGTTTTATATTAATTTTCTCTCTCATATCCCGAGGAATTTCTCCTATCCCCTACTCCATATCTATTCTCCCTCTCTCTCTACTTTCCGATGTCTTCTCCTCCGCCGGATCAAGGCTGAAGATGAACTCCGCTATTTTGCCCAACTCCATCCAACAACTCAACTGCTTTTTTGCGTTTCTTGATTTCACGTCAACCATGGCCGAACCCTATCTGAACGGAGCATATTACGACCCATCAATTCCGCCGCCGTCCAAAACCTACCACCGCCCAGGCCACGGCGGCGAGTGCTGCTGCAACCCATTCAGCTGCTGATGCGGCTGTCTCTTCAACTACATCTGCACTTGCATCTTCCAGATACTCTACACTCTTTTGGTCATCGTTGGTGTCGTAGCCTTTGTCCTCTAGTTTATCCTCAAGCCCAACAAAGTCAATTTTCTGTTAATATATTTTAATGTATCTCGCTATATTTTATTGTATTCATTGTCTTTTTTTTTTTTTTTTTACTATATTCTATTTATTTCATTGTATTCATTATCATGTATCCCCATGTATTCTATGTATTTCATTGTATTCACTATCTCGCTATATTCCATGAATGCATTCATATATTTTTTTAATTAATATAATTTATGTATTCAGATGTATTATATAATTTCTTTGAAAATTGCTATATTTTTGGGGTATTTTTCGGTTGAGAATCTTTTTTATAACTTGAAATACAAAATTTGTGTGTTATAATTGAGTTTGTTGAGTTATATTAGGAGTCTATTATGTTAATTGATTCACTTTCCATTTAAAAACAGTGTAATTCCCTGTTTCACGCCGTGAATACTGTCGAATACAATAATCTGTCCAGATGTAATTCCATGTTTCATGCCATGAATACAGTCGAATACACTCGAATACAAAAATATGTCTAGCTGTAATCCCCTGTTTCACGCTTAGAAATGCTAGTGTATTCATGGATACATTAGCTTAAATACATCGAATACACTCTAAAAAATCTGAAAACATAGCTATAGGAAGTAATATAGTAAATGATAGCTACAACTAGCTAATAACCACTAAAACATAGTGGTTTCTGAAAGTTTCTCTAAAAAGAACAAGTTGAACCCGAGACATTTGGTTTTTAGTTTTGTATTATCAGGATTGTACCGAGCAACTTGATTTTCTGTTAATATATTTCAATGTATTTTCAATGTATCACCCTGTATTTTCATGTATTTCATTGTATTCATTGTCTTTTTTTCATTGTAATTCAATGTATCTCACTATATTCCATGTATTTCATTGTATTCACTATCTTTTTTTCATTGTATTTCAAGGTATCCCGCTGTATTCTATGTATTTTATTGTATTCATTGTCTCTCTATATGCCATGAATGTATTCACATATTTTTTTTAATTAATATAATTTATGTATTCAGATGTATTATATAATTTCTCTGAAGATTGCTAAGTTTTTTGGGGTATTTTTCGGTTGAGAATCTTTTTTATAACTGAAAATAAAAAATTTGTGTGTTATAATTGAGTTTGTTGAGTTATATTAGGACTCTATTATGTTAATTGATTCACTTTCCGTTTAAAAACAGTGTAATCCCCTATTTCACGCCGTGAATACAGTCGAATATAATAATCTGTCCAGCTGTAATCCCATGTTTCACGCCATGAATACAGCCGAATACAACAACTGATTAGCTGGATTTTTCTGATTCACGCCTATTTTTGCTACTGTATTCATGAATACAGTAGCTTAAATACATCTAATACATCTTATAACAACAGAAGACGTATCTACAATCCGTAATGTAGCAAATGATATTTATAGATAGCTAATTACCACTAAAAGATAGCGCTTTATGAAATTTTCTCAAAATTATTTCACATAAGAACAATTGGGCTTCCTACTTTTCAACTTTATAGCTCATATTTCAATTTACAATCAACTAACCCAAAAATAATAGTCTAACATTCAACATCCAACTCCAATAAGTTCTCAAAATTACTATTTAATTTTTAAAAAAGATTGCTCAATCTTTTAAGTTAATTTTCGAATTAGTAACTATGACTCAAATATTAGTTCAACAAACCAAATCTATTTGAGTGGTGAAAATTAGATTTTTAACAAGCTTAAATATGTGGGTTTACATTCCGAATTTGATTTTGTGAGAAATTTGGAGTGAGTGTTATTTAGACTTGTAATAAATAGTATAATGAGGTTGTATATAAAATTTGAAGTCATCTAATGGAGATTTAGACTTGTTTTGAACAAGAATTGCAATTGAAAATCGTGGAAGAAGTTCGTCTATAGACGCTTGTATAAAGGTGTATAAAAGTGTATAATAGTGTATAAAATGTGTTTATACACTCATATACACTATTATACAAGATTATACATAATTATACAAAAAACTAACTTCGTCTTCTTCCTTGCGTCTTTTCTGAAATTTAACCCAAATCTTGCTCAAATTTACTCCAAATCACTTCAAATTTAAATTTTGAACTCCTTTTGATATTTTCAATCAAAAATTGGAACAACACGCAATCCAAATAACTAACAAACTCAAAAAATCCTATTTTCTAAAATAAATATTTGAATGGCCTTCAATGGTGAACTTCTACTTTTCAATTTTCTTACACTGCAACCAGGTGACACAGGGAGAGAAACAGTAATGGCGGACGACCCCTTGACGCATACGTAGAAGATGTCAGAAGAAGAGAGAGTGAAAGCAATGGTTGTGAGAATACATATTTAACTCCATAGCTTTTAGAAGCAATGGTTGTAAGAACACAGATTTTGAATTTGCTAGTGCTTTCAAAATATGTACAATATGGGCTAGGTGGGGTAAAACTTAAAAACATGGGCCATTTTTTGTTATGGTGTGAAGTCATGTGTATTTTGTTGTAATTCTTTCTATTTTATACGAATAAAAAATGATTTAACAAGGCGGATAATATGGGTATATGATGTGTCCATGGCTTATTGAATATGATCACTTTTGGGAGAATTCCTAATCTTTCAAACTTGAGAAACCCCAATTTGAGGTTTTACAAATATAAAAGTTAAATAAATTAGTTATCCATTGGTTATCAATTTTCTGAATGGATACTTTGGGTTTTATCCATATTCAACCAGTTTTTAAAAAGTTCATTATCCAACTTATTTTTTAATGGATAATATGGGTTGATAACTGTTTTCTTTTATCCATTTTGCCACTATTACGGTTAACGATAATAAATGATAATGGGGCATATGAAGTTAGAGCTCCTTATATAAGGCGTCATTTGGTATAAATGATAGAATTTAGAATTGTATTTATCTCATGTTTGGTTATAAGTATTATCTAACCTCGAAATGAATTTTATACTAAGATGATAGGATCAGCTATCCTATATAAAAGGTAGAATAGCTTATCCCATGAAATATCTTGATGTATTCGATTATTATACCAAACAACTCCCAAGTGTTTAATGCTAGTATTAGGGTTATATTAGTACTATCTTCCGATTCAATTTTCTAGTACCCCATCGTGTTACTGCTTGTTGTTATAACTATTGTTATTTCTTTCCATTTATTTTTCCTATAGTCCTTACATTGGTGATATCATTTTCCTCGCCTTGTGTTGTTATTTACTTGTTCCTATTTTTCCTCTCGAGCCGATGGTCTTTCGAAAATAGCTTTTCTGTTTTCCAGAGTAGGGGTAAGGTCTGTGCACACATTAGCCTCCCTAGACCCTATTTGTGCAATCCTTATGGGTTGTTAATGTTGTTGTTTGAGTTTCTTGGGAAAATTTTCTTTTTCGATCCCCAAGAAAACACACATTATATTGACTTAAATGAGTAATTATACAAGAAATAGCAAACTGCAAATACGTGTAAACTCGTAAGGCTTTATGAGCTAGGGGAAACCCATGGATATGAGTCATTATAAAAGGAAAATTCAAGGGGATGTTACATACTATTCTCATGCATGCTAGTACAAAAGTTCATTTCGAAGCCAATGGCATAGCTACAGGTCTAACAAAAAGATCCTGAATTATGAAATTTCCGGTGTTGGGATAACAAAAGGAGGTGAGCGAAGCGACCCTTCAACCTGTCTTCACGCGAATCCAAGGGGAACATTGGATCTTTTCTTGCCATCACGCTCTGCTTTACTATTTGTCGAGCACTTCATGGTGCGGCCATACTTGGCAAGCGTGTCAGCCACCATATATTGCATGCTCCGTATAATATGTGTAAGTAATGGCGGATGCACATAGAGAGCTGTAGGTGTTTAATCACCCGTTAACTTTGACCATATTAATTAATTAATTTATATAGGCAACATTATAAATATTTAGATAAATATTGAGTGAGCACCCACAAGTAATTCATTTTTCCTCTTCTTTTGAAGTTTTTATTAGTGAGCGCCCATAACTTTAAAATTCTGAATCCGCCACTGATTGTCTCAAACGCATCCAGTTGCCAATGATTACACTACTCTCCAATCCAACATATGGCAGATTACAGGAAGAAAGAAAGAAGTGAATACTTATTAAAAACGGTTCATGAGGACCGCCAAAAGGTGATAGAGAGCACAAAACCTAACAAACTAAGCAAGCAAGCTCAAATTTGCAGAACTCCCATGGAGTCTTCTGGAAGGTTCTAAGAAGAGAGAAGAAGTAGAGAGGAGATAAGCCGGGAAATATTTTGTGTAAATGTGAACCCACACCTCATTCCTTCAACTGTAAAAAATATATATACATTGACTAAACTAATTATCAGCTTCTAACTAAACAACTAAACTGCTAGCTAAGAAGTATACACAATAATAAAGAATGTACAAATACAAGTGAAGACTAATAACTACTAATAACTAATAACCATACTCAATACCCCCCCTCAAGTTGGAGGTGAGGTCTTCACAACCAACTTGCCTAGGACAGCTGAGTGTTTGATTCCTGTGAGGGCCTTGGTGAGGATATCAGCTAGTTGATTATGAGTACCTACACGATGGAGAGAAATGAGGCCTTCTTGCAGCTTGTTCCTCACAAAATGACAGTCGACCTCAATGTGTTTTGTTCTTTCGTGGAATACTGGATTGTGGGCAATGTGTATAGCAGACTGACTGTCACAAAATATCTGAATTGGTTCTGATTGGGCAAGAGTAAGCTCTGTAAACAGCCTGCTCAACCACACCAACTCCCCAACTACTTTCCTGAGGGATCTGTACTCTGCTTCAGCTGAGGACAATGAGACAATTTCTTGCTTCTTAGATTTCCAGCTAATTGGACTGTCTCCTACTAAAACAATGTACCCAGTGATAGATCTCCTAGAATCTGGCCAGCAGCCCAGTCTGAATCACAATAAGCCTTGATTGAACAATTAGGACTGTTGAAGAAGAATATACCCAGGCTAGGGTCAGCTTTGAGATACCTAAGGAGGTGGAATGCTGCAGTCAGGTGAGTGTCCCTTGGAGCTTGCATAAACTGACTCAAGAGCTGCACACTATAAGCTATGTCCAGTCTGGTATTAGTGAGGAAATTGAGTTTGCCTACTAGCTTTCTATAATATGTGGGATCTGGTAGAAGGTTGCCATCCTGTGCCTTCAGCTTGACAGTGGGATCAAGAGGTGAGGAGACATTGCTATAATCAAAACACTGATACTCTTTCAGCAGATCCATTGTAAACTTTCTTTTAGATACAAGGATTCCACCAGGTTTGTAGAGGACCTCCAAGCCCAGGAAATAATGCAGCCTGCCCAGATCCTTTATTCTGAACCTTTGATCAAGGAAAAACTTCAAGCTTGCAATCTCTTCTAAGTCAGTTCCAGTGATGATAACATCATCAACTTACACATCCAAAAAGATAATTGAAGTGGAACTCTTCTTGCAGAAAAGGGAGTGGTCATTTTCAGAATGTTGATACCCTTTTGAAGATAATGCTTCAGTCAACTTTGCATACTATTGCCTACTGGCCTGCTTCAGTCCATACAATGACTTGTTTAACCTGCATACTAATTTACTTGAACTAGACTGATCAACTACAAGTCCAGGTGGAGCTTCCATGTATACCTCATATGTAGGTTTCCATGGAGGAAGGCATTATTCACATCCAATTGGAATATGTCCCAGCCTTTCTTAACAGCCACTGTGATTAGGACTCTGACAGTTGTCATTTTCACAACAGGGGAGAAAGTTTCAGTATAGTCAATCCCAGCCTGTTGAGTGTAGCTCTTTACTACTAACCTAGCTTTAAACCTTTCAATACTTCCATCTGCTTTATGTTTAACCTTATATACCCACCTGCAGCCTATTGCTTGCTTCCTAGGTGGTAAAAGGACTAAGTCCCAAATGTGATTGGCATGGAGAGCTTCAAACTCCTGTGTCATGGCTTGTTGCCAAGCAAGATTGAGGGTTGCCTCTTTATATGAGGATGTCTCACCATCATAACAGACACTTAGCATCCAGTGATGACTTTCAGAAAATAGAGCATCAGGAGTGATATGAGGGTGATTAGAAAATAGGGCATTTAGTGAAGGGGTGCAGTCAGATACATTAGACAACTGAGTGACACTTTTAGGCAATTGATAAACATAGTCCTTTAAGTAGGTAGGAGTTTGATGAGTTCTGTTGGATTTTCTTAGAGTTGGTGCTTCTAATTGTTCATGTGGAAGTGAACATTGTGAATTGTTATTATTAGGAGAAGATGTATCATTGGTGGATGATTCAGCGTGGTGTTATATTCCTAGAGATGTGATATTTTCAGGACCTTGCACAATATCAGTAGAAGAAACTGGACTGTCTTCAGAATAGTTAGGGAAAGAGACTGTTCTGAGAACAACAGGGAATGAAAGATCAGCAGAACTTAATGAGAAAGGAAAAATATTCTCATGGAAAACTACATCTCTAGAAATGTGAATTCTATTGGTAGTTAGGCTTAGCACTTTGTATCCTTTTGTTCCAAATAGGTATCCAACAAAGATATGAGGGCTGGTTCTAGGTTCAAACTTATCCCTATATATTTTGGGTACAGTGGGGTAGCAAAGGCAACCAAAACTTCTCAAATGAGTATAATTGGGCTTCTTTTGGTACAGTATCTCAAAAGGACATTTGTTATTAAGATAAGTTGTTGGGAGTCTGTTAATCAAGTAAGTGGCTATCAGAATACACTCTCCCCAATATCTAGTTGGAAGTTTGGACTGAAATAAGAGAGCTCTGGCAGTTTCAAGAAGGTATTTATATTTTCTCTCAACTACACCATTCTGTTGTGGTGTGTAGGGACATGTCTTTTGATGTATGATTCCCTTAGACTGGTAAAAGGAAGAGGCTTCATGACCTGTAAGCTCCAGGCCATTGTCAGATCTGATGGTCTTTACAGATGTATCAAATTGATTTTCAATCATGGCTACAAAAGCTTTTATAGCTTGAAGAGCATTACTTTTACAGCTCAACAGATGTGTCCAAGTGGACCTACTAAAGTCATCCACAAGAGTAAGAAAATATCTGTAGTTATCATGAGTGGTTACATGGTAAGGTCCCCATATATCTATGTGGACCAGCTCAAACAGTTTTGATGTAGTGGTGATTCTTTGAGGAAATGAGAGTCTGGTCTGTCTTGCCATAGGGCATATGGGACAGATGAAATGTTGTCTTGGTGCAAACTCAGTAGGGATTGATGATATACCCTTCATCTTAACAAAAGAAACATGACCAAGCCTATTGTGCCAGAGAAAATTCACATCATGTTTATCAAGCATACATGAAGACTCATTCTTATAATTTGAAATGGAGGTATTTACAGACTGAGGAGTGTTATATGAACGAGCATGAATAATAGACTCCTAACTATTTACATTGGAAGAAGGAATGCAATTGCAATGAGAAACTGAAACAATAGAAGGTAAGGTGTTCCTTTTACCCTTCAAGAACCTGGAACAGAGATAATACAAACCCTCTTTGCTGTTACCAATCACCTGAGGCCTCTTCACTGAAGGGGCCTGCAACAGACAAAGAGTATCACGGAACAATACTAGGCTTTTAAGATGTACTCCAAGTGAGTGAACTGAAATCAAGTTATACTTGAAAGATGGAACATAAAGAACCATATACAGGACAATATCTGAGGACAATATCACATCTCCAAATTCAAGAACTTTCACCCTATAACCATTTGGCAGACTTATTAGTAAATGATAAGGCAATCTGGTAATATTAGTGAGTGCATGTTTGTTAAAGGTCATGTGGTTAGATGCTCCTGAGTCTATGATCCAAAGATCAGTCTTTGATTCAAAACATTTGCATGAGGGCTTGTCAAAGTCAATAGAAGAGGTGTAGACAACAATACCTACAAAGTTTGCACTGCTAGTAGTGATGTTGTTGTTGCTGGGGGATCCTCCCACATTCCCTACTTGAAAATGCTGCAGCAGGGTCATTATTTGTCCATATTGCTCCTTAGTCAGGTTGACATTCTGATTCTCATCCTGCAGATCTTGATTACCTCCACTCTCATGAACTATATCAGTTGGAGTCCCATGCACATTTGCCACAGATCCTTTTCCCTTATTGAATCTGTAAGTCTGGTTGTTCCCCTGGTTGTATGACTGTGCATTGGCACGACTGAAGTTCTGATTGTTGTAAGAGTTACCTTGAGGGTATCCATGTAACTTATATCACTTTTCTTTTGTATGTCCTGGCTTCTTACAGTAATCACAGAATGAATGACCTTTGCTACCATTGTTAGCTGTGTAGTGTGTCTTGAAGTTTCTGGCTCCAAAAGGACTCTGATGCTGTGGATTTGCATTCACATGCAATAAAGTAGAGTCTAGATTCAGCTGACTATTGGGCTTGAATTCCCTTTGTTTTTCTTCTTGTACCAAGAGAGAAAAGGCTTGAGCCATAGAAGACAAGGGCTTCATCATGAGGATACTCCCTCGCACTATTGTGTAGACTTCGTTTAGTCCCATCAGAAATTGAATAAGTCTTCAATCTTGTTCTGCCTTGTGCATGGTCTCATTTGCTCCGCATGTGCAGTTGCAGCTACACTAAGACTTAGCGCTCAAGGTGTTCAGTTCTTCCCATAATCTCTTCATTCGTGTATAGTACGCAGTAATATCTAACGAACCCTGTGTAAGGTCATTGATTTCTTTCTGAATCTGATACAATTTCGCTCCATTTGTTTGATCATAACGATCTTCTAACTCTCTCCACAACTCAGCTGAGTCACTTACATATTCCACACTGTCAGAAATCTCCTTAGCGAGGGAATTGAGGATCCACGAGGTTACCATATCATCACACATCTTCCACTGGCGGAATTGAGGTGAATCGGGTCTAGGTCTTGTAGATTCCCCGTTTATAAAACCTAATTTATTTTTAACTGACAAGGCTCACAACACGCTCCTTCTCCATGAGCGATATCCAATTCCGTCAAACGGAATTGGTACTAGAGTTATTCCTGGACTGTAAGAAGGATGAATGTAAAGAGGATTACCAGTATCGATGATGGATTGGTCGTTTCTGCTCGTGCTAGGGCTCGTTTCTTCACCTTGATCGATAGCCATGTGTGAGGTTTCAATTTGATGAAATCGTGAGATGTAAAATCCTTAATCGAACCAGAGATCGTCAATTTTGAGACAAATTTCAGAATTAGGTTGAAATACAGCGATCGAAATTTTGGAGACCGACGAAGCTTAACTAAACTTCAGAATTAGATTTTGAAACACTGAGAAGAGCTTGAATTGACACCCGTTGCTCTGATACCATAACAAACTAAGCAAGCAAGCTCAGATTTGCAGAGCTCCCATGGAGTCTTCTGGAAGGTTCTAAGAAGAGAGAAGAAGTAGAGAAGAGATAAACCGGGAAATGTTTTGTGTAAATGTGAACCCACACATCATTCCTTCAACTGTACAAAATATATATACATTGACTAAACTTATTATCAGCTTCTAACTAAACAACTAAACTGCTAGATAAGAAGTATACACAATAATAAAGAATGTACAAATACAAGTGAAGACTAATAACTACTAATAACTAATAACCATACTCAATAAAACCTTATCGTCCTTGACCACAATCTAAAACTATAAAAAAATGAATATATTGTTGTAACTGTTTATTCCTTGTCATGCCTTTAGTGAGATGAATGTTGAGTTCACACATGCGGACTCATTAATAATCTTTCTAAGAGCTAATGGCCTTCCTCTTGCACCTAACTAGTAGATATATAATTATTCTTTGTCAGTTGCCCATATTTTTCATCTTGTGGGTAAGAGATAGAGGATTATTTTTAAGTATTAACTAAACTTTTTCGGCTGAATATAATAAGCCTATAAAACATAAAGCTATTATCGTCGATTTCAAAAAGTATTTTTTGACTTTTTCCCGAGCAAATCTCACATATGTTGGGATGAAGAAGTAGGGGAGAGAGATTTTTGGTCCAGAGATTGTGCACGATATCTTTCCTATTCTAAATCCCTATAATCATAACGACTTGCATGCACAATGTAATGACTATCTTAATGTTTCCTACTTGAATATATTTACCAAAAGAGAACAAAAAAACAAATAAAACCTACTTGATTTTGAGGGAAAAAGATATTCTAAGATACATTCACACATTCAAATTCTTCATGATGGATATAAACCAGGATATATAGTTAGAGAATGCTTCCTACACAATTGGGGGTGTAACTTACAAAATAATATTATATTGTTATGGATCACCAAAAAATAATATGCACGAAAATCTTGCTTAAATTTGTTCTGTTTAACTTCTGATGCTTTGTGTTCATCAACATATAGGATTTTTATCACTTAAACACATTATACTTTTGAAATTATAAGTTCATAATTAAATATTTGCTGAAATTTTAATAATTTCTCAAATATAAATCTGTATGTTGTGTCAAAATTATTAGCTTCAATTGAACCTAATTATTGTGGTTGTGCGTTAATATCGTAAAATTTTCATGTTGTGCCCAGTTTTGTGCCACTCATTAAATTTGTACCTACTTTTTTAAAAAAAAAATTATTTGATACCAAATTTTTGGATAACTTCAAGTAGATACACTTTTCTCTTTATCTTTACTGTTATTTTCTTTTTCTTTGTGCTTAGAGTTTCTTTCTCTTCTTAGTTGCAAAATGGGTTTGTTAAATTTGTTGTTATTTTGATGATTGAGATGTGCTCTTATGATAATTGAAAGTTATATTTTAAATTTGAGCTCATTTGGAGTAGATTTGGATATTGAATCATGTATTGGATTGTTGGAATTCGAAAAACAAGTTTATATTTCAGAATTCAAGATCTGAAATCTAAAGTTGCATTCAATAGATTGAACTATTTAAGATTCGAATTTTTGAAGTTGCATTTCAAAGATAGAAGAACTTCAGATTTGATTTCTAAAGTTGCATTGAAGAGATTGAACTACTTGAGATTCGATTTATTGAAGTTGCATTTAAAAGATAGAAGAACTTCATTGATTTATGAAATTGCATTAAAGAGATTTAACTATTTCAGATCCGAGCGAATACACTTTTCAAAATTTTGTGCAAAGCAAGTATAAATTTAATGGCCGCCCTAAAAGTGAGTATATGTGAAAATACCCCATTAGTATCTATTCACCAAAATTCTTTACTTGATTTCCTCGTGGATTTAAGTCAAAATCTAATTCGTCCAAAGAAAATTTATAGAACACCATTACTCCCTCCCTTTACTTTTAACTGTCCACTAAATATTTTTTACATTCCTTAAAAAATAATGATTGACATATCTATTTTACCATAATACCACTATCAAATGATATCTTGTCTCAATCATTAAAACCAGATTTTCATACGTAATTATTAGAACTAATATGAAGTTTCAAGTTTCAATATTTATCTTTAATAAACATCAGCACTTTACAACTCATCCAACTCTTTAATTTAAAAGCTTGATTTTTTTATTTTGAGAAAACGATTCAGAAAATTTTGAAGCCAACAATTAAGAAAATACTTTGAAAAAATAATAATCCAAAGAAGAGAACAGAACATGACTTTAAATGGAGTAAGTTTCTCGTTGTCACGATCCCAATTTTCCTATGTAGGATATCGTGATGGCACAATTACTCTACCACTAGATAAGCCTAACAGTTAATAATAACTTGACCGAAATAATCAACCAAAATACTGAAACAAGGGCGAATAACTAATATAAACTCCCGAAATAGAATCTTAACAAATACTTTCTCAAAATCGATTGAACTGAGTAATAAGCTCTATAGAATAAAACTAGAATATATAATACATCACTGTCTGAAAGAAAAGGAGCACAACAATAGTAAAAAACAAAAGAAAGGTGACTCCGAGACCTGCGAACGCCGAACAGGCATACTTTGAAGTCTCCGTAAGGCAGCTACAAATGATCTCTAACGACCATCACGAGCAGACGTACCTGGATCAACCATATCTTGAAGTCTCCATAAAGCAGCTACTGTCACGACCCGAAATTTCCACTTTCGAGATCGTGATGACGCCTAACATTCACTTGCTAGGCAAGCCAATATTAGAGGATCTTTAAGCTAATTTTAATCAATTTCAATAGCAAGATCACTTAAGCTGAAATAAAACTAAAATTGAGTGCGGAATAACATATAAACCCATAATATTACAATCCGGATCTGGATTCACAATTCACGAGCTTCTAGAATTTTCTACAAACAGAGTTTGAAAGAAATGCAAGTGTCTTGAACGAAAGAAACAGTAAAATAGAGGAAATAGAAGGGGACTTCAAGGTCTACGGATGCCAGCAGATCTACCTCGAGTCTCCAATGAGCAAATCCAAGCTGCTACACCTCATGAATAACTGGGGCCAGTATTAGAGTATGCACAAGAAGTGCAGAGTATATTATGAGTACAACCGACCCCATGTACTCTGTAAGTGTCGAGCTTAACCTCAACGAGGTAGTGACGAGGCTATGACAAGACACCCACGTAATAAACCTGTGCAGATAACAATATACATGCAAGATAACAACAAATAAAGGCTAACATCTACTATTGGGAGGGGGACATACTGAAGGGGGTACAAGATACAAGAAATACAGCAGGAAATGATAACCAGAACAGTCAATAAGCCTTTAACCAGTAAAAACGAATAAGCAAAATGAAGAAAATTGCACGACATCACCCTTCGTGCTTTTACTTTCAACCTCACAATGAAACAATAATACTGCATGGCATTACCCTTCGTACTTCTACTCTCACTTTCAGTATAAATCAATAGATATGGTGCGGCATCACTCTTCATGCATTAACTCTCAAAATATGGCGCGACATCATCCTTCGTGCATAAACTCTCACAATATGGCACGATGTCACCCTTCGTGCATTAACTCTCACAATACGGCACGACATCACCCTTCGTGCATTAACACTCTCCCTTACCAATGAACAAATAACAACAGGGTTATAGAATAAACAGAACAAGCCTTGCGTCAATAATGGTTCCACAATACCAGCCTCAACCTTAGAAACAATACTCAATTATCATGAAAGCCCGTAAACGCAGTAAGAACGATCAATGTAATAAGTAACTAGTCTAAGCATGGATAACATGATCGAAGTACGCAATAATTTATAAAGAACAAGTCCTACCAGCATGCTTTAACCCAACAACAATGCATAAGTACTCGTCACCTCACATATACGTTGTACCCAACATATAAACATGTAGCAAATTGACAAACAATTCCTAATCCTTCGAGTCAAGGTTAACCATGACACTTACCTCGCTCCAAAGATCAACTCAAAGCTCAACCATAACTTTTCCTTTCATACAAAACTCCGAACCAATAGAATCTAGCAAATTAGCAACCAAACGATTCAAATTAAGTCTTAAGAACTACCCACGATTGTAAAAGATTCAATTTAGGTCATTATTGAAAAGGTCAATTAAAGTCAACTCCCGGGCCTGCTTGGTCCAAACCCAAAATTCGAATCAAAACCCGATTACCCATTCACCCCCGAGCCCGATTATGTAATTTGTTCTGAAATCCGACCTCAATTTGAGGTCTAAATACCAATTTTACAAAAATTCTTAGTTCTACCCAAACCCCCAATTTCCACCATGAAAACACTAGATTTTAGGCTGAAAACTTATGAAATATAATGAAAGATTGAAAGAAAATAGGTTAGAATCACTTACCAATGGATTGGGGAAGAAGAGTTCTTTGAAAAATTGCCTCTAGGTTTTTCTAGTTTTGAAAATTTGAAGAATGAACAAAAACCCGTCCTTCAGCTATTTGATCAGTTGTAGATGTCGCAATTGCGACCAAGCCTGCCCCAGTCCCACTTTTCAAAAGCGAAGTCTTGTTTGCAAATGCGAACCTGAGGTGCCCTGGCTACTCTTCGCAAATGCGAGGAGTTACTCACAAATACGAACCTAACAGAGGTCGCAAATGCAAAGTCTGGCCTCGCAATTGCGAAGTCTGAGGCCTGCACAAGAACTGAAACGCACCAGCACTTTCCTAAGTCCAAAATTCACTCCGTGGCCTATCCAAACCAAACATGCACATAAGTCTAAAAATATCATACGAACTTGCTCGCACGATAAAATCGCCAAAAGAACACCTAGAACTATGAATTGAGCAACAAATCAAAGAAAATTTTCAAGAAAACTCATAAACTTCTATTTTAACAACCGGACATCCGAATCACGTCAAACCAACTCCGTTTCTCACCAAATTTGACAGTCAGGTCATAAATATAATAATAGACCTACACCGGGTTTCGAAATCAAAATACAAATGCGATATCAATAAAGTCAAATATTGGTCAAACTTTCAAAGTCATTAAACCTTTAAACTTTTCAATTTCAACAAAAAACGATTACTCGAGCTAGAGACCTCCGAATTCGATTTCGGGCATCCCAAATCATGATACGGACCCACCGGGACGGTCATAACACAGATCCAAGTCCGTTTACTCAAAATGTTGACTGAAGTCAACTCGAATGAATTTTTAAGGCAAAACTTTTATATTTTATCAGTTTTTAACATAAAGGCTTTCCGGAAAAATACCCGGATTGTGTACACAAACGAGGAAGGATAAACTAAGATATTTAATGCTTAGAAACATAGAATCAGGTTTTGGAACACTAGATGACTTTTCGGGTCATCACATTCTCCACCTCTAAGACAACCATTCGTCTTCGAACGGACATAGAAAAGTACTTGGACTGATGAAAAGGTGTGGATATCTACTCTGTATGTCCGACTCGGACTCCCAAGTAGCTACCTCTATGGACCGACCTCTCTATTGCACTCGAACTGAAGGATAACTCTTTGACCTCAACTGACGAACCTGCCGGGCTAGAATAGCCACCGGTTTCTCCTCATAAGTCAAATCCTTTTCCAAATGGACAGGTTGAAATCTAACGCGTGGGACGGATCACCGTGATACTTTCGGAGCATAGACACATGGAAAACCAGATGGACTACTGATAAAGTAGGTGGCATTATGATCTTGTAAGCCACCTCTCCCACTCTTTGAAGAATCTCAAAAGGTTCGATGTACCTAGGGCTCAACTTGCCCTTCTTTCCGAACCTCATCACACCCTTCATGGGTGAAACCCGGAGCAATACCCTCTGCCCGACCATGAATGCAACATCACAAACTCTATGGTCGGCATAACTCTTCTACCTTGACTGAGCTGTGCGAAGTCGATCCTGGATAATCTTGACCTTATCCAAGGCATCATGTACCAAATCTGTACCCAACAACCGAGCCTCCCCCAGATCAAACCATCCAACTGGCGAATGGCACCGCCTCTCGTATACTACCTCATAGGGAGCCATCTGAATGCTCAACTGATAGCTATTGTTGTAGGCAAACTCCGCAAGTGGCAAGAACTGATCCCAAGAACCTCTAAAGTCTATAACACAAAGCATATCCTCCAATATCTGAATAGTGTGCTCGGACTGTCCGTCCGTCTGAGGATGAAATATTGTGCTCAACTCAACTTACGTGCCCAACTCACACTGTACTCTCCAGAAATGCGAGGTGAACTGCGTACCTTGATTAGAAATGATAGACACGGGCACACCGTGAAGACGGATGATCTCGTGCATGTAGATCTCAGCCAACCGCTCTAAAGAATAGGTAACTGCCACGTGAATGAAATGCGCTGACTTGGTCAGCCTGTCCATAATAACCCAAACTGCATCGAACTTCCTCTAAGTCTGTGAGAGTCCAACAACAAAATCATAGTGATACGCTCCCACTTCTACTCTGGAATCTCTAACTTCCGAAGCAAACCACCAAGTCTCTTATTCTCATACTTCACTTGCTAACAATTTAGACACTAAGCTACATATACAACTATATCCTTCTTCATCCTCCTCTACCATTAATGATGCCGTAAGTCCTGATACATCTTGGCGGCACCCAGATGAATAGAATATCGGGAACTGTGTGCCTCCTGAAGAATCAACTCATGAAGTCCATCCACATTAGGCACACAAACATGACCTTGAATCCTCAAAACTCCATCATCTCCAACAGTAACTTGCTTGGTATCACCATGCCGCACTGTGTCCCTAAGGACAAGCAAATGAGGGTCATCATACTGTCACTCCCTAATGCGCTCAAACAAGGAAGACCGAGCGACTGTACAAGCTAGAACATGACTGAGCTCTAAAACATCCAACCTCACGAACTGATTGGACAAGGCCTAAACATCTAATGCAAACGGTCTCTCACCGAATGGAATGTACACAAGGCTGCCCATACTCATTGTCTTTCTACTCAAGGCATCGACCACCACATTGGCCTTCTCGGGATGATACATGATGGTGATATCATAGTGTTTCAATAGCTCCAACCACCTCCTCTATCTCAAATTGAGCTCATTTTGTTTGAACAAGTATTGCAAGCTCCGATGCTCCGTGAATACCTCACACGACATGCCATAAGGATAGTGCCTCCAAATTTTCAGCGCATGAACGATGGCTGCCAACTCTAAATCATGAACAGGTAATTCTTCTCATGAGCTTTCAATTACTGCGACACATGTGCAATCACCCTGCCATCCTGCATCAATACCACACCAAGTCCAATTCGATATACATCACAATATACAGTATAAGATCATGAACCTATGGGAAACACCAATATTGGCATTGTAGACAAAGCAGTTTTGAGCTTCTGAAAGCTCGCCTCACACTCGTCTGACCATCTAAACGGGGCACCCTTCTGGGTCAACCTGGTCAGCGGGGCTGCTATAGATGAGAACCCCTCCACTAACCGATCATAATAACCCACCAATCCCAAGAAACTCTGGATCTCTGTAGCTAAAATAGGCCTAGGCCAGTTTTGAACTACCACAAATCTTCTTAGGATCCACCTGAATACTCTCTGCTGATACAACGTGCCCCAAGAAAGTGACTAAGTCCAACCAAAACTCACATTTTGAAAACTTAGCATATATCTGGTTGTCTCTTTAAGTCTGAAGTACGATCCGAAGATGCTGCTCATGATCCTCTCGGTTGTGGGAGTAGATCAAGATATCATTAATAAACACAATCACAAAGGAATCCAAATAGGGCTTGAACACCCGGTTCATCAAATTCATAAATGCCTGGATCAAGCATATTTTGAAGTCTCTGTAAGGCAGCTATAAATGATCTCTAATGACCAGCACGAGCAGATGTACCTAGATCTGCATAAAAATATGCAGAAGTGTAGTATAAGTAACCCACAACGGTACCCAGTGAGTATTAAGCTTAACCTCGATAGAGCAGTGATAAGGATGTAAATAAACAGAATGGAACCATATGAATGAATATTAACAGAAAGCGGAGAAGTAACTGATACGAAACAAGATAATAGCATGAACTGATACCAGAAATTAAATATGGAAGTAACATAAAAGAATCATCTAAAGAGAACCAACTTGATCATATGTAGATAACAACTGCTAGAACAAAGAAGAACAAAACAACAAGAATATTTTTGCCAAAAGCTCTTTGCAACATGAGATAAACAATAAAATAACACAACGAAGTACCGCCTCATGTACAATAAGAATCACCACCGAGGTACCGCCTCATATAAATCAAGAATCACAATCGAGGTACCGCCTCACATTCAAAATACATAATCTCAACCACAATCTTTCCTTATACCGCCACCTGAGCCTTACATTTAAAATTAGTTTTGAAAAACAGTTTTCCCGAAATAGCTACATGCATTTTAGCCCACTTTATGATACCGCGTGGCTTCAAGTAGTTCCCCTACAAGAACCTCACATATAAGTCCCACATTATACTGCCACATGCACATCAACCCCAAGCCTTATACCGTCGCATGTGCGTCAATATCATATTACAATAATAACTCGCACCACAATTGCTAATATATCACAATTTTCCAACAATCCACATTATCAATATTTCAACAACAATAGCCCACGGCTCTACCACAATGGGTACAAGAATGTCGACAACAACAATGAATGTAAAATGCTCAAAAAGAAAGATGTTTCAACAATAACAATTTCGCGTCAATATGATAACGTCTTTCACAACATCAATATCGATAACTCAACAATGATCTCTCATTGTATAAACATGTATAAACATGATGTTAAATAAGAATAACTCACAATGGAATAGATAACGTGTAGTAATGACTTTAAATAATGAAAATCAACAATGAAAGAGATAACATGAACAATAACTTCAAATAATGGTAATCAACAATGAAAGAGGTAACATGAACAATAACTTCAATTATTGATAATCAATAATAAAAGAGATAACATGTATAATGACTTCAAATAATGATAATCAACAATGAAGAAATAACATGTAACAATAAAAGAGGCAACAAGTTCAACTTAAGCATGAGAACAATTTATCAATTAGGAGGTAGAACAAGTGTTAACGAAATCATTTAAGACATGTAAGGATACACTAACACAAGTAAGAATAGATTAACTAGGAGAATTTAGAACATGATATGACATTTTAATTCAAGCATGGAAATAGTCTAAGTAGCCTAAACCGGTCAAATACTACGTACAACTCGTGTACACACTCGTCACCTTGCGTACGCGGATTTCACTTAGTACAATTGAATCAAACAATACCAATCCTAAGGGGTAGTTCTCCCACACAAAGTTAGGCAAGACACTTACCTTAACTAGGCCAATTCAAAACTCGAAAATAGCTTTTCCCTTAAAATACGCCTCCACACAGCCCAAATATAACCAAAATCGACTTAATATAAATAAATGATGCTAGAGAATTCAATTGCAATAGATAAAGCTAAGATCTTTACACCTTTTCCAAAAAGTCAACAAAGGTCAATCGGTGCTCGCCCTATCAATAGCCAGGTCCAATGGTAGATTTCGACTACCCATGACCCCACGAGTTCATATATGTGATTAGTTTAAAAATCCGAGTCCAAATCGACTCTCAAAACTCAATTTCTTATTTTTCAAAAACTTGACAAAGTTTCACAATTTTTCTACTTTAATTCACATAATTTTGATGTTCAAAAATCTAATATATGTTGATGAAATATGATCAGAAATAGATTAGAATCACTTACCCAAGTTTTGTAGGTGAAAATCCCCTCTCCAAATCGCCTCCTACCAAGTCTAGGGTTCAAAAATGAGAGAATGAGTTCAAAAATCATGTCTCCCAGCCCCTTAACCAGCTGTTGATGTCAGATTTGCGACACAAATGCGAACCCTCGCAATTGCGGGCCAAGGCTTGCATTCGCAAACCCTGAGAGCCTCAACATTTATTGCAATTGCGATAAAGGCTTCGCAACTACAAACTGGAGGGTCATCGCAGAAGCGAACAATTGTTTGCAAAACCAAACTATGTTATAAGCCCGATGCCTTCGCAAATGCGAAGAGGAGGTCGCATTTGCGACAACTGTCACCCTTCTGTCACCTTCGCAAATGCGACCCTGGTGTTCACAATTGCGCACCAGACACCAATTTTTTGCAATTTCAGTGCAAACCACTCCGGAACATGTCCGAATCTTATCCGAGCCCTCGGGGGCTCCAAACCAAACTTCTACACAAGTCTAAAAGCATCATATGAACTCACTCATGCGATCAAAGCACATAAATAATATCTAAAACGCATGAATTTCAAAGTAAAGTTCAAGAATTTCTAAAGTTATAACTAAATGTCTGAATCCTATCAAATCAACTCCAAACGACATCAAATTTTGCAGACAAGTTCTAAATACTATAACAGATATATTCCAAGTTCCAAAATTAAATTCCGAGCTTGATAGCTAAAAGTCAACCTATGGTGAAACCTTTTAACTTCAAATTGCCAAATTTCGGCAATCAACATAAATCATCCTACAGACCTCCAAAATTAATTCTGGGCATACGCCTAAGTCCGAAATCACAATTTGAAGCTATCGAAGACATAGAAACACACTTCTAGGGTCATTTATGGCATTCAAATCCACTACTAAAAAGTAAATGGACATAGTCGCATGCAATATAATTTACCCAACTATGAATCGGGGTCGAATCCCACAGACAACAATATGTAGTCAATTAGGCGTGTAACAAAATTATCACTTATTATGCTTAGCCAAACACTTTAAAAAGTTTTGAGAAAATATTTATGTCTAAATGCGAAAATACAAATTAACCTAGAAAGCAAGTAAAATGATCAATGGCGACAAGCACGAATGCAACGGGAACTATACTCAAGTAACGATCCAATGTATTTCACGATTTTACAAATATGAGCGAGTTTATGTTAATTTGCCTCGGGTAATAATTCTATGTTAGCTTCTTCCGAAGACTAACAAGAATTCCTAATTGAATTATCCCTAAAACATTTACGAGATTAAGCACACCCCAATATCGCTACAAATAATTCAATCTTATCGCTAGGTAGAATCTATAAAGTGAGGGTTAAAGCCTCAAGTTCTTGTCAATTAATCTTTTTCAACACCAAATTATCTTTCCAAAAATTAATTTGCAGTAAATGGACGAGTCCTAGGGTAAGCTAATCCCTTTGCAAACATTAAAGAACAAGAATAATTTAAAAAATAATAACTCACTTCATAATAACTAAAAATCATTCAATACATAAGTACAACAAGACATTTAATCCACACTCTAAATATGAATATTTTCATAAACAAGACTAAAGTGTTGAAAAAAATACTACACACTTAGATATACAACACAAAGGAAGAAAATGAAGAAATGACCATAAATGTGTAAGAAATTCTCAACCAAGAGCTTCAGATCTTCAAGACACAAGTATGTGTGCAAGAATCCTAATTCCAAAAAACTTGTGTTCTCTACTAAAGAGACTCAAAAATTAAACCAAAGATGTCAAATATGTGTTTCCAAAAAGCTAAGTTGTTTTGTGGGTTTGGAATCGAGAAAATGGAAAATGCCAAAACTGTCCATAGCTGAAGCCCATTGATCACACTTGCAGACAATCCTTACAGGTGCGGTTCTGCAGATATGGATGCCTGCTTGCAGAAGTGATATTTGGTGGAAAATATTTGCTCCGCAGAAGCAGACTTTCACACGTAGAAATGCGATCGCAGATGCAGACATCAAGCGCGACCGCAGATGCGGTTTCTGCCTTCCATGTCTTCTTCCGCAGATGCGTGCCTTCTCTCGCAGATGCGATATTGCATAAGCGAACAATGTTTTGAAGATGCGAAATTACTGGGGGATTTTGCACTATTTCAACTCTCTTTTTCTTAATTCCGCTTCATTTGATTTCAATTCTGTTCAAGACTTCATTTCCCTGAAAATCTAGCGATCACATCATAAACAACCTCAGATCATAATTAAAGAACACAAAATTTAAATAAAAGAGACTAAAATAAATGGTAAAGTCACCATCATCAACCCCCCCCCCCCCCAACTTAAAGCTTTTGCTTGTCCTCAAGCAAATCGAAACTAAATATTCAATGAGGTTTTGCCATTTAAAGCTCAATTTGCGTCGCTATCATTTTCAAATCACATTCTCCACTTAAGCATAACACTTATGAATTTGGTTGGTACTAATTATTAGGCTCAATCATGTGAATCTCAACCAAATAACTCCCTCATTTAAAAACAACTTCAAGAATGCAATGGAGTTTTGAAATAATCAAGTGACAACAACCAAGCCTCAAGAAGTGACTCAAAAGCACTAGTCTACTACATATGCTCAATTTTCACAATTCAGAATCTATCAATGTCACCAATCTATCATAATCCATGTGCCCTCACAAAAAAGAAAGTCCCAAAATCACCATATTTACAATAACAACACACTGGACAAATGCGCAAAGACGCTCACTCTCAATAAAGAATTTTAAATGTTACAAAATATCATGCCATAAGCTTGCCCTTATTTTAATTTGCCGCCTATTCAAGAACATCCGGTTGGAGATTCCATAAGGACTTTTTAAGCTTGTAATTTAGGCTTAAGGAAGGGTAGGATAGGCATTTGGGATACAAGTGACTATACCCTTCTTGAACACTACTCACATTTGTTTTTATTTTTGCACTTTGCTTCTTTTTAAACCACGTAATCCTTATTGACATCTATTTTACCAACACGGAGTACTCGGATGGGCAAAAATCGCTCGCTTTATCTTTGCATGAAAACCCTTCGTGTCTTCGGGCAAAGAGGGGCAGCTGTAAGCACGTGATTTTTGCCCTATATGAGAATTACTCCCAAAAAATTCAAAAATAAAATGATTTTTCTTTGGTGTGCAATTTTGTGATATTTTGTTATATTTTGAATAATTATTGGCATTTGTCTGTGCGTGTTTATTTGTTAAATTAACAAAAAATACAAAAATATGTCGCATTTTGCATGTAGGATTTAATTCTACAATTGTTAGTAATTAAATTTGTTTTACAAAAATTAAAAATTACAAAATAGGCATCGTTTCCATTTCTAGCATTTAATGTCCAAATATACGATTTTATGCTTAATTAATACTTAATTGTGCGTTAATTGTTATTGGGAGTTAATTTGCGCTTTTATAACTTAATTTAGTTCTTAATAATAGTTTAAGTATTATTATAATTTAGTTTTAGAAAAATAAAAGAAGAAAAAAAAAGAGCGAAAATGTAAAGAAAGTCGGAATTTGGCCTCTTCTTCGATTTCAAGCCATAGGCCCAAAAAATACCCAATCTTCCCAAACGACCCAGTCCATTTCGAACTGGGTCGACCCAGTCCATAACCCAACATCCTATTATCTTACATTTTACAAAACAAAAACAAAACAAAAAAAAGAAGGAGAAAACCCTAAAACTATACTAACCAATCCGCCCCCCTCCTTTCTCTTCATCTTCCCCAAAGCTTCAAACCTTCCAACCATGGCTGCCCCTCTCTCATGCCTTCACCACGCACACACATGCACACCTCGTCGTCGCCTCCGAGCAGCCATGGATGCTGTTTCATCTTCTTCATCAAGCTCATCCATGGCGGACGTTGCTTTTGCTTTATATTCCCCGACCAAACGTCGCTCCACCACTGCTGCTGCATTCCTTGTCGTCAACACAGCCGGACGACCACCAGTTTTTGTCGACATCCAGCTCTAAAGTCGACGACCAGAAGCTCCAACGAACTCCATCTTCTCCGACCACCCATGGCTGCGTTTGCTGCGGCATTACAGCGTTGCCGAGCAGCTGTTGCTGCGTCTTTTCTCTTCGTGCTGCTGCTTCACGTTGCTTCTTCTTCAGCCATATCGCTGCTGCTTCCTTCCAGCTGCGTCGAGCTATTTCAGTTGTCGCTGATGCGCCGCTGCGCGACTGCTGTCTTCTTCCTCAGTTCTGCGCCACTGTTGCTGCCATGGCCAGCTGCTCATGCTTCCGCTTCAGCTTTCTCGTCTGCTTCGTGTTCCTGCTTTTGTTGTTGCTTCATCTTCTTCGAATCGTCAAAAGTTCGAAGGTTTTTTTTTCGTTGAGTCGAGGCCCGGACAGATTTGTTTACAATCGTTGTTCGTCGTTTCATTTCCGGTTAGTTGGTTTTTGAATCTCATTTATTGTCCGTAATTTTGTTCGTTGTTTTTCGGATCCAAAACCGATAAATGATTCAATTCTTGTTTGGTTTGTTCTTCGTTGAAATAATTTTCTAGTTTGTTCATATGTTTTGTTAAATTAATTTTCAGATTTCAAAATAGAAGTTTAATTAGTTGTTTTCATATTCATTTCATGTTTGTATTATTGTTTAAGTGAATATTTGTTAGTTTGATGTTTGTTAGATTCAAATTGAAATTTAATTAACTATTTCTTCAATTTGTTTCATGTGTTTATGTATTGTTAGAAATTGTTAGTATTGTTAAGTTCAAGTTTAAGTTCATAATTGTTTCTTCGTCGATCTTGTTATTTGTTTAAAGAATTTAGTTGTGTTAAAGGAATATATTGATTTAATCGTTTAATCCGTCATGTTTGTTGTGTTAAAATAGATTCATTCATGTTCATACTTTGTTTGGATGATCTTGAATCCGAATTTTGTATAGTTTGATTTCTTGTTTATCATTTATGATTATTTCTTGAATTGTTCTCATAATCTTGTTTAAAGTTTAATATAAGAATTGTTTGTTGTAATGTTGTTAGAATTGATTTTAAGTTCAATATTATTGAATTTAGGAATCTAAATATACTTGTTTGATTGTTGTTGTTGTTGTTTAAATCCGAAAAATAGGTTTGTTGTTGCTAAAAATATTGTTCAATCAAATTTTAGTTGTTCTTGGTTGTTCAATTTGTGTTCATGTGATTTGTTGTTGAAATATTGTTAAAATCATGTTCATGTGATATTGTTGTTATGATGTTCATCCGTGTTCATATTGTTGTTTGAACATTGTTAGAAATTGATCATATTGTCTATATTTTGGTTAAGTTTGATTAATTGATGTGTTATAGCTGATGGGTAGTTTGGTAAATTTGTAATACGTTCAGGGGTAGTTTGGTAATTTCAGTAAGGTCGGAAGGGGTAGTTTAGGAATTGTACATTTTGTAATTGTTTATTTGAAGCATGAGGGACAAAATGAAATGGGGTGGGTTGTGATATGATTATTTAATATAAAGGGAGGACAAGATTTAATTTAAAGGGGAATCTTGCATTATTTTATGTTAGGCATGGGGGACAAAATGAAATGGGGTGGTGTGATATGTTTATTTAATGTAATGGGAATGAGTGGGAAGATAATGGGTTGGGTAGAGAAAAAGTATTGATTTTAATTAATTGAAAGGTTTATGGGATGAGTTATATATGTGAAGTCTTGAAATCAAAAGAAAGATATAGAGAGAGATAGAGAAAAAAAATACACAGATACGAGAGAGAGAAACAAATCTGAAAATAAGAGAGAGAAAAAGGCTGAACATTTAAGAGATAGAAAATTCCGAAAAATATTTAAGCTTTCAAAATAAAAAAAAAAACTAAAAAAAATATTCTGCTTTCTTTTGTTGTTTGAAATCAGAATTAATTGTTGTTTCATCAAAGCTGGAAGATTTTTTTTTTTTTTTGGATTACTACTCCACTGGTTTGTTACTGTTGCTGGGCTATTGTTGCTGTGTTGTACTGATTTTGCTGCTGTTGCTGATTCTCATATTCATTTTCTTTTGCTTCCAATATCAGGTACACAACTGAAAAACTGGTTATTGTAATCCGAAATATGAAGCATGAATACATATGAAGAATGAAAATTTGAAGTTTTAATTTCGTTTTTTTTCTTTGTTTCTTTTGTTGATTGTATTTAAGCTATTTCATGAATTACTAAATAATAGCTGGAATAAGAAAATAATATCATAAGTTAGTCTGTAATAAATCAGTTCGGCAAAACAGGTTAATTCACTAGCTATGAAGGCTTCAAGATTGTAGGTTGATCATGAACAAGTAGCTAAATTTAGTTAAAACATGAATTTAAATTAAACATCGTAAATTAGGCATTAAGGCATGACTTGAGTTTAAGCAAGATTAGAAGAACGTTTAAGTCTAATAAACTTTCTAATAAGCTTTAGTAATTATGGTTAAATCTAGTTTCAAATGATTGTGAATAATTAATCTTAATAATATTTTAAAAAAAATAATAACAATGCTGAGTTTTAATCTAGCTATATTTGTTTATTTTGAATATTAGTTGTTGAATTTTTATTTTATTTAAAATTTCGAAATTAAGAGTAAAATTCCTTTTTTTCATCAATATTTGTATTAACCAAGCAATTAGCATGTCATGTTTTCTTAAAATTATAAAAGCTAGTAATTAATTAGGATTTTTCTTTCTTTATTTTAGAGACTAATTTTTATAGAAAAAATGTAGTCGCTTTAAGATTTGCCCATTTAAAATAAATGAGATGAGCCTCGCTTAATGAAATGTATAGATTTCGGGGCCCTCAATAAATGTACAGTTAATTGCTTAGAATTAGGGAGGAGCCGTTTTAGCAAATTTCACGGCCCTACCCAAAATAATGACACGCTAGTCGCTCTAAGCGCGTATTTAATAATGTTATTTCCTTAAATACGGGTGTGCATTTATGTAACCCAAATCTAAATCTCAACGGAGTCGAAATGTGTCGATAACCACGGGTGCAATTGATTGCGACGTGATTTAAAATACGTTTTCACAATGTTGTAATTTTTTGTAAAATAATAACAATAAATAAAAAGAATAATAAAAGCGGCTAAGGGATAAAATTTGCACATAAGTTTATAATACGTATTATATTAGATAATCAAGCCGAATATAACAGTTAAGCGACCGTGCTAGAACCACGGAACTCGGGAATGCCTAACACCTTCTCCCGGGTTAACAAAATTCCTTATCCGGATTTTTGGTGCGCAGACTGTAATACAGAGTCATTCATTTCCTCGATTCGGGATTAAAATAGGTGACTTGGGACACCCTAAATCTCCCAAGTGGCGACTCTGAAATAAAGAAATAAATCCCGTTTCGACTGTCCTTTAATTGGAAAAAACTCCTGTACCCCCGCGAGGGCGGAAAAAGGAGGTGTGACAGCTCTGGCGACTCTGCTGGGGACATACTGCTTTAAACCCAGAACCACTGGTTCAGGGTTAGAAATTCGAGCTTAGATAAATTGTTATATTTGGCTTTATCTGATTTTTACATGTTTGAGCCTAATGTGTTAAATGCTGCTTTTTACCGCTTTGATATTATTTGACTATATATATAAATTGTGCCGAACCCTTCTCTCTTCACCTCCGGGGATGTGCTTACTGGTTGAGACTCCCTATTCTGTTAGTGTTATACCCTAAAATAAGAAAGAGGTCGGACAAGTTACGAAGCCGGATGGCCTTTTGGTTCCCGGTAAGTTGCCCCCTCCTCGACTCGAGTTGTCCGCTCGGGTACACAGTCTAGTACACTGACCCAGGTTTTGAATATAGAATAACGTGACTTCATGCCGGATCCCTAGTAGGAACGCTTATTTGCATCACGTTGCATTTGACTTAGGGGACTCAACACAGGGGTTGGATCCGTCTAGGACTAGCAACCTGAAATGAAAAGACCATTCTGATGCATCCTACTTGCTCTGTACATATATTTGTTTCGAACTTGCATGTTGACCGGTTTCTGAATCTCGGGAATGTTGGAAAATTGAAAAAAAAGAGGGAAAAAGAATATATCAGTTAAGGAGTTAATTGATTATTTTAGAAAAAAAAATCAATGACCAATTATTGGCGAAGCTCTGCCGAAATTTTGAAAAAATAAAGAGAAAAATATTTTATTTTGTTTTACTAAAAAATATAGAAAAAAAAGTCTTTTTATATTATTTTTTTTTCCGGAAAAATAGATTGTTTTATTGTTTGTTGAAAATGAAAAAAAAATCGTTATTTTGTCTTTTTCAAAAATAGAAAAGGAAAATAGATTGTCTTGCCAGGAAAAAAATAAAAATGAAAAAGAGTCATGTTTTAAAATAGTTCGGTTAATTTGCCCGAACTACGCGGGTTTGATTCTCACCGGATGTGAGATACGTAGGCAACCCTCATCGGGTCCAACCCCCCTTTTGCTAAAAAAGCCAAAAACAAATAAAAAAAACAAAAAAAAAACATGTCAATATTTCTAATTTTGTCATAAATAAGTTTTTTTTTAAAATATAATAATAATAGCAAAATACATATGTCAAATTTCTAAGAAGTCGGGTGACGCTGTTTTATGAAGACATAGCCGAATGTTCCCGAAGGGGACGGCGGAAGGCTGACTTTGCATAAACAGCCACATTTGGGTCATATTTAAGATTTGGTCCAGTTGACCCACACAGCCTTAAAAATCTTCGTCCCCGAGACATTGAAAGGCCGTGTTTGCAATAGTGAGTTTCCTAATTTGAAAAACGATAAAAAAAAAGAGTCATAAATAAGTAAGGTGATGTTGTTATGTCATAAATAGCCAAATATTCCCAAACGGGGCACCGGAGGGCTGACTTTGCATAAACAACCACCTTTGGTCGTATTTTGATTTTTGACCCTCACAGCCTTAAAATTTTTGCCCCTGAGGCGCAGGAAGGCCGTGTCGCAATATCGAGTCTTTTATCTAAAAATATTAGAATTAAGAATTGAGTTCTTCATTTAAAATATAGGGTTAATTTTGAGTCGATAATATAGATAGTAGTTTTTGGAGTTAAACAAAAGTTTTCTTTTGCTTAAACGCTTTAATAAATGTGCAGGATGAGCACAACAATAAATGAGCCTTTTTCAATAATGACCAAAATCCCTTTTGAGCTGCAATTGTGGTGGAATGATTTGGGCAAAGAAGGGCAAGACGAAGTGAGAAAATATTTGAAAGACCTTCCGGATTTATTAGACATTCAGCCTCGGGGGATATCATCAGGGCATTGGTCGCCCATTGGGATTCGGCACATAATGTGTTTCATTTTTCAGACTTTGAACTCACCCCAACAATAGAAGAAATAGCGGGGTACATTGGAAGTGACCAAGCTCCATTGAGATTCAAATACTTGATTGCTCCTAGAGCCATTACCATACATCGATTCCTGGATTCCTTGAAAGTACCCCGGACAGTTCATCACCCAGATTTTGCAAAGGGTTTCTGCAGTTTCCGCTTCGTGTATGATAGATATGGACATGTGGGCGGGTTCAATAATCCAGACTTTAAGCTTTGCAGCAGAAATAGCCGACAAAAATGGGAGAAACATAGGCGAGTGGCATTTATGGTAGCTTTTTTGGGTCTCGTAATATTCCCAAGGAAAGATGGTAATATTTATTTGAAAATAGCAGGCATCGTCAGTACTTTGCAAACCATGGGGAAAAGCACTTTAGCACCTATGATTGTGGCTGATATCTTCAGAGCTCTCACTGTGTGCAAAGCTGGGGGCAAATTTTTTGAGGGATGTAACTTATTGTTACAAATGTGGATGATTGAGCATTTGTGCCCGCGCTCTCAGTTATTGAGTTATGGCTCGGCTGAGAAAACTTGTATAGGGGAATTTTGTACGAGAATCAAAGGGGTTGGTCTACCTGAAGGAGTCACAGCTTGGGCATTATTATTTCGGAACCTCGAGGCTAGCCAGATACAGTGGGTGCTTGGATGGTTGTCTGTCGAGGAAGTCATATATATGCCAGCAGCCCGACCGCATTTTTTGTTAATGGGACTCAAAAGCATACAACCTTATGCACCATATCGGGTTCTGAGGCAACTCGGTAGATATCAAGTAATACCGAGAGATGAAGATTTAAGTACCCAAGTGATCGAAATTAGTCCTGACGGTCGATTCCCCGAGGAAGAGGTTCGTCAAATTTGGAGTGAGTGTCAATATCTGATGGCAAACACTTGTGTGTCTGATAGGGTCAGAGGGGAAATTGCTCCAGGGTATCACGAATGGTTCAGAGGTGACGTGGCATATGGAAGACCGGCTAAAAGACCTCATCTCGAAGATTTCGCCAAGTCGTCCCAAGAGCAGTGGGATTGGTTAACAAAGGAAGAAAGCTATCGAGTTGAAATTGGTAAATTAAAGCAACAAGTCGAGAGTCTGAAATTCGAGAGCAGTGTACAGGTTGCCGAGGATCAAGGTGAAAAGAATAGACTAGCCAGAGAAAATGACGCTCTTAAAGCCCAAGTACGATAGTTGAAGATAACCATCGATAAGCAACCGAGGAGCCGATCCGATGAACAATTGGTAAAAAGATTGGAAAGCGAAGTCAGAGAATGGCGGGATGAGCTAGGAAAAGCTGAAAATGTCATGGCAGAACTTAAAGCACAATGGGCGACAAGAACCGAAGAGCGTCGCCAATACTTGAATCAGTTGAAAAGGGACCATGAGAAAATTGTTTCCAATTTAAAGAGAAAAGTAGTTGCCCTTGAAGGTAGAGCGGTTAGGCAGGCTAGAGACTTCGAAACTGAGAGCGGACATTGTTACAACTTGTTAGCCCAAATGGAGGCAGAAGTGCAACAGCTGCAAGACCAGCACTTGCAAGACTCCCAAGCTTTAAAGACGTGCATCGATAAGATAAGACGCTTGCTCATAGAAAAGAAGCAAACAAAAGACAGGATTAAAGCCATTGCTCATGCTATTGTCAGGAGATGCCGGGTTTGTGAAGACATGACCCGTACTACTTTTATCTCAGCAGTGATGATCTATGTGAAGCGAACCATGAATGAGTTAGAGCAGCTTGAAAGGGATTTGGATCCTAGACCCGCGGCGAGGCCGAACGACGCCCCGTGGATACCTAAGTTTGAAGCACTAGAATATGCATAGTCCGTGTCTTTGAGTGTCTACCATTTCGAGTCAGTCTTTTGTACGTCTGGATTGAGTATGTTTGCAGCTTAGAGTTTTTGTTTGCTTTCAGATTGCGTTTGTTAGTTTCTTTCCAAAACAAAAGATGTCGAGTTTGTAAGAGTCTGTTTGTTAATGAAAGTTGAGCATTTTATTTCCACCCATATTTTTACATTTATCTGCACGAACTACGCTTGGTCTGATTCGTGCGGGGTCACGATACGTAGGCAATCTCTATAGGATTCGACCGTAATTAAAAAAAAAAAGAAGAATATATATTTGTCAGAGCAAAAAATAAGCTGGGATGATGCATGCGGTCAGAGCAAAAGCATGTTAGAAATGATTAACTGCCTAGGAGCATTGCATCCCCCTAACGTGCAATTACAATATCTGTTAAGACTCTAACACTGACAAGTTTGTTGTTTTTCCAATCAATATCAGTTAGTTGTTAGAGCGTACTGGCACCGTACCATTATCAAACAAGATCAAAAGGTCCTATACCAGAAAGCATGACTGGGTCAGACAACAACGTTGAGTCAGAAAAAACGGCCAATCAGATGCTGAAGGAAGCCTTGGAGAAAATGGAAAAAATGAGGCTAGAAATGAATGAAATGCAGATAGCCTTAGCTAGAGCCCAGAAGGGGCAAGAACTACCCGTTACTCCTACCCTCCAACCAGTACACACGCCGGAATACCCCTTTCCCGGTCCTTCAACAAGTTTCCCAAGCCATCACTATTATCAGGGAAGAGAGGCTTATGATTCCCAAGCTCCACCTTCCACTCAAAACCCTCCTCCACCAAATGTTCCCGTCTTTGTGGCACCTCCCCCAGCTCAACTACATAGATCATCCAGTTAGCCGCTATTCCAAGCTCACGACACCCAATATTACCCTCCCGAACCCACTTTCAAAGCGCCTGAGCCATATACCTCCTCTCCCCATTTTGAAATCCCGGGAGAAGTTGATAAACCGGTTAAGAATGCAGAACAAGAGGAGGTGATTCGTAAAGTCAAAATCCTGGAGCAATCCTTCAGGAACATGCATGGTTTAGGAAACCAAGTTAGTGTCGCATACAAAGATTTGTGCCCTTTTCCTGATGTACAGTTGCCTGTGGGGTTTAAAATGCCGAAGTTTGACTTATATGAGGGGCACGGTGACCCAGTAGCCCATCTGCGTGGTTTCTGTAGCAAAATGAGAGGGGCTGGGGGAAAGGATGAGTTGTTGATAGCATATTTCGGGCAAAGCCTGAGCGGGTCAGCGCTAGAATGGTACACGAGGCAAGACCCCGGCCGATGGTATACATGGGATGATTTGGCCCAGGCATTCATCGGCCATTTTCAATATAACCTCGAAATAGTCCCTGATCGTCTGTCATTGTTGAAACTAGAAAAGAAGCCTGGGGAGAGTTTTAGAGAGTTTGGTTTCCGCTGGAGGGAACAAGCTGCAAGGGTTGATCCTCCTATGCGGGAGAGTGAGATGGTAGATTACTTCTTGCAAACATTGGAACCTACCTATTTTGGTCATCTAGTGACATCTATCGGGAAGTCGTTTAATGAAGTGGTAAAGATGGGAGCCATGATTGAAGAAGGATTGAAATCTAACAAGATCTTGAGCTACTCGGCTTTGAAAGCAACCACCCAGGCCATCCAAAGCGGTACTGGTGGTGTGCTGGGAAAGAAGAAGAAAGAAGAAGTTGCTGCAGTTGAAGCTAATGTTTGGTCCAGGCACAATAACCGTCCACTCTAATACAACCAACCCAGACCCCATCACCCAAACTATCAATATACCTCATATGGTCCACCGCAACACTATTATCCACCACCAGAACCACAATTTTCTATTCACCACGCCCAGACCTACACTCAACCCCCAGTACACTCGCAATGGCGTACACCAAGTCCCCAAAATACACAGCCACACCCACAAAACACCTATCCACCTCCCAGGGCTAACAGACCAGGAACCAGCTTCCGCCCAAACCAAGCTTTTAGAAATGAGAAGGCCCCAAACAAAAAAACATTTACTCCGCTGGGAGAATCTTACACTTCTCTTTTCCACAGATTGAAACAGTTGGGGATGCTGACCCCAGTTGAATCCAAAGCACCAAATCCTCTTCCCAGAAACCTGGACCACTCTATTAGCTGCGAGTATTGTTCAGGGATGCCGGGGCACGATACTGAAAAATGTTGGAAGTTGAAAAACGCAATCCAAGAGCTCATTGATAATCGTCGTATTGAGGTACAGGCTCCAGAGGCCCCGAACATCAATCAAAATCCGTTACCAGCGCATTATGAGGACAACATGATCGAATTGATACATAAGGGGGCAGAGCCTAAGAAACCTTCGCAGGTGGTTATGGTGATTCGTTCTCGAAAACCAAAGAAAAGACAGTGAGTGCAAGGCCAGTGGTTCAGTTAAAAGCAGTAGAAGACAAGCCAGTGCTAGTAATGGGAAAGGGACCGTTTGTGGCCGAGAAAAAGCAGGAGCCAGTCAAGATAGTGGTACCAAGGTCAGTATCCACGCCCGTGGTGGTTGTGAAGGGAGTCTATGTAGAGCCGGTTGTCATAAAACCGGTAGTCCAGTTACCCATGGTTGATAGCAAAGCCGTACCCTGGAAATATGACAAAGTAGTGGTGACATACAAAGGAAATGAAATTGAGGAAGAAAGTTGTGAAGCACAGGGACTGACCCGGTCAGGACGTTGTTTCGCCCCTGAAGAGTTGAGAAAAGCTAAGGGTGCAAAAGACAATCCAGTACCAGTTAAAAAAGCTGTAACGGAAGAGGAAGCAGAAGAGTTTCTGAAAAAGATGAAAGGACAAGATTATTCCATTGTTGAGCAACTGAGAAAAACACCGGCCCAAATCTCGTTGTTGTCATTATTAATTCACTCTGATGAGCATTGCCGAGCTTTAATGAAGATATTGAATGAGGCTCATGTGCCTGACAAAATCTCAGTAAACCATTTAGAGACAATTGCCAACAAGATCTTTGAAGTGAACAGGATAGCATTTTCTGATGATGAATTGCCTATGGAAGGCACAGAACACAACAAGGCTCTCTATTTGACGGTCAAATGTGAAGGTTCAATGGTTACTCGGGCACTAATCGATAACGGGTCGAGCGCTAATATTTGCACATTATCCACATTGAACAAATTAAAGATTGATGAGGATAGAATCCACAAAAATAGCATTTGTGTTCGAGGGTTCGATAGAGGGGCAAACACAGTAGGGGATATTGTACTCGAATTGACTATTGGCCCAGTCGAGTTCGCGATGGAATTTCAGGTGTTGGATGCTGCAGTATCCTATAATCTTTTGTTGGGTCGACCGTGGATTCATGCGGCAAAAGCCGTGCCCTCCACACTGCACCAAATGATCAAATTCGAGTGGGACAGACAAGAAATTGTGTTACATGGGGAAGATCCCACATGCGCCGTGAATGATGCCATTATACCCTTTATAGAGACCAAAGATGATAAGGGGCCATGGGTGTATCAGATCCTCGACACGGTTCCGGTGAGCAGGTTGCCTGAGGGTAAAAGCATGCCATGTCCCAGGGTGTCAGCTACGACCGTCATGGTAGTATCAGAAATGTTGAATAACGGGTTCGTGCCCGGGAAGGGTTTGGGGGTTGAACTGCAGGGCATTACTCAACCTGTGTCTTTGCCCAAAAATCTGGACACCTTCGGGTTAGGGTTCAAACCAACAACATCAAATGTCAGAAAGGCCCGTAAATTGAAGAAGAAAGCTTGGGTGCTCCCTAAACCAATTCCTCGATTGTCCAGGTCCTTCGTCAGACCGAGTATTAAGAAACAATCATTGGCAAAGATGTCAGGTTCGTTAATTGAGGCGGATGGGAATTTGGATAAGGTGTTTGAGGAAGTATTTGCTGAAGTAAACATGGTTGAGGCCGAGGAAGGGTCAAGCAGAGCAGACATACAGTACATCGGACCACATGCTAACATCAACAATTGGGAAGCTACTCCTCTTCCAGTTCAGAGGGAGTCGTGGTAGTGGGTTTTGTTTTCCTTTTGTCACCTGGATTATTCCAGGGTTTGTAATCCAGTTGTTATGTTCCGTCCGTTTGGATGAGTTAAAACCTTGTTGTCTTTACGTTTAATGAAATGCAATTTTCTTTGTCCCTAATTCTCTTTCCATTATCTTTTCTTTTCTTTGTACAATTCTTTTTATGCTGATATCAATGACATGACATGCATGAGGAATCTTCGGCCCAGTTTTAAAAGCCAATCTAGTTCAGAAGTAATAATACAAGAGATCGAGTGTGATGATGGGATGGATTGTAATAATGATGAAGCTTATGAGGAAATTAGTAAAGAATTAAGTCACTTTGAAGAAAAACCCAAACCTAACCTAAATGACACAGAAGCAGTTAATCTAGGGGACCAAGACAATGTACGGGAAACTAAAATAAGTGTTCATTTGGAGCCACAACTCAAGGAGGAGATAATTAAAGTATTGCATGAGTACAAAGACGTTTTTGCATGGTCATATGATGATATGCCGGGTCTAAGCACCGATTTGGTGGTTCATAAATTGCCCACTGATCCAGCACTCCTCCCTGTCAAGCAGAAGTTGAGAAAGTTCAAAACAGACATAAGTGTGAAGATCAAAGAAGAGATCACCAAGCAATTTGAGGCAAGGGTCATTCAGGTTACACGATACCCCACTTGGTTAGCCAATGTCGTGCCTGTGCCAAAGAAAGATGGCAAGACCAGGGTGTGCGTCGATTATCAAGACCTTAACAAAGCAAGCCCAAAAGATAATTTCCCACTGCCCAACATCCATATACTGATCGACAATTGTGCCAAACATGATATTGACTCTTTTGTGGATTGTTATGCGGGTTATCATCAGATTCTAATGGATAAGGAAGATGCAGAAAAGACGGCATTCATCACGCCGTGGGGAACGTATTGTTATAGGGTCATGCCGTTTGGTTTGAAAAATGCTGGGGCAACTTATATGAGGGCCATGACAACTATCTTCCATGATATGATACATAAAGAAATTGAGGTATACGTGGATGATGTGATCGTTAAGTCTAGACAGCAATCTGACCATGTCAGAGATTTGAGAAAATTCTTTCAAAGGCTTCTCAGGTACAATCTTAAGCTCAATCCTGCGAAATGTGCTTTCGGGGTGCCATCTGGGAAGTTGTTGGGATTCATAGTTAGCCGGAGAGGTATTGAATTAGACCCGTCAAAGATCAAAGCTATTCAGGAATTGCCACCTCCAAGAAACAAAACCGAGGTGATGAGTTTGTTGGGAAGACTGAACTATATCAGCAGGTTCATTACTCAGCTCACGGCAACATGTGAACCAATTTTCAAATTGTTAAAGAAAGATGCCGCGGTCAAATGGACTGATGAATGCCAGGAGGCTTTTGATAAGATAAAGGGGTATTTGTCAAACCCACCCGTGTTGGTCCCACCAGAACCAGAGAGGCCTTTTATTCTGTATCTGACAGTTATGGACAGTTCATTCGGCTGTGTACTGGGGCAGCATGATGTTACAGGCAGAAAGGAGCAGGCTATCTACTATCTCAGTAAGAAGTTCACATCTTACGAGGTCAAGTATACTCATTTGGTAAGAACATGTTGTGCCCTAACTTGGGTGGCACAAAAATTGAAACATTATTTGTCATCTTACACCACTTACCTTATATCTCGCTTGGACCCGTTGAAGTATATTTTCCAGAAACCTATGCCTACAGGAAGGCTTGCAAAGTGGCAGATCTTACTTACAGAGTTCGACATTGTCTATGTGACACAGACTGCCATGAAAGCACATGCATTAGCCGATCACTTGGCTGAGAACCCCGTTGATGAAGATTATGAGCCTTTGAAAACTTATTTCCCTGATGAAGAGATAATGCACATTGAAGAATTAGAACAAGCTGAGAAGTCGGGATGGAAACTTTTCTTTGATGGGGCTGCAAATATGAAGGGTGTGGGAATAGGAGCAGTACTTATTTCGGAAACAGGTCAGCATTACCCCGTTACAGCTCGGCTTCGTTTCTACTGTACAAACAACATGGCAGAATATGAGGCGTGTATATTGGGATTGAGATTGGCTGTGGATATGGGTGTACGGGAAGTCTTGGTCATGGGTGACTCGGACTTACTGGTACACCAGATTCAAGGGGAATGGGAAACACGGGACTTGAAGCTTATACCGTATCGACAATGTCTGCATGAGCTTTGCCAGCGTTTTCAGGCCATAGAATTCAGACACATTCCAAGGATTCATAATGAGGTTGCTGACGCTTTGGCTACTTTGGCGTCAATGTTGCACCATCCAGATAAGGCCTATGTTGATCTATTGCAGATTCAAGTCCGTGATCAGCATGCTTACTGCAATGTGATAGAAGAGGAAATCGATGGAGAGCCATGGTTCCATGATATCAAAGAGTACATCAAAGCGGGAGTGTATCCAACGCAGACCACCGGTGATCAGAAAAGAACAATTCGACGGTTGGCAAGTGGGTTTTTCCTTAGTGGAGGAGTAATGTACAAAAGAACGCCAGAGCTCGGTTTGTTGAGATGTATAGATGCACGGCAGGCCACAACTATCATGACTGAGGTGCATTCCGGAGTTTGCGGACCGCATATGAGTGGGTATGTTCTAGCAAAGAAGATTCTCCGAGCAGGTTATTATTGGCTCACGATGGAGCGAGATTGTATCAGTTTTGTGCGTAAGTGTCATCAATGCCAAATACATGGAAATTTGATTCATGCTCCACCATCAGAATTACATGCGATGTCTGCGCCATGACCTTTTGTCGCATGGGGCATGGATGTTATTGGGCCAATTGATCCAGCAGCGTCAAATGGGCACAGATTTATCTTGGTAGCTATAGATTATTTTACCAAATGGGTGGAAGCGAAGACATTCAAGTCTGTGACCAAGAAGGCTGTAGTTGACTTCGTGCATGCAAATATCATATGTCGGTTTGGGATCCCAAAGGTAATCATCACAGATAATGGGGCTAATCTTAATAGTCATTTGATGAAGGAGACATGTGAGCAGTTTAAGATTGCTCACAGACACTCTACTCCGTACCGTCCCAAGGCAAATGGTGCGGTTGAAGCGGCCAATAAGAACATAAAGAAAATACTCCGGAAGATGGTTGAAGGATCTAGACAATGGCACGAGAAATTGCCTTTTGCATTGTTAGGATATCGCACCACCATGCGTACCTCGGTAGGGGCGACTCCTTACTCATTGGTATATGGTACCGAGGCAGTAATACCCGCAGAAGTGGAAATCCCATCTCTGCGAATCATTGCAGAGGCTGAGATCGATGATGATGAATGGGTGAAAAGCCGTCTTGAGCAGTTGAGTTTGATCGATGAGAAAAGATTGGCATCAGTGTGTCATGGCCAACTGTACCAACGAAGAATGGCAAGAGCATACAACAAAAAGGTACGTCCAAGGAAATTTGAAGTCGGGCAATTAGTACTGAGGCGGATCTTGCCTCATTGGGCTGAGGCAAAAGGAAAATTTGCCCTAAACTGGCAGGGACCATTTGTGGTAACCAGAGTATTGTCTAATGGAGCATTGTATTTGACAGATGTGGAAGGAAAATGTGTAGAAATGACCATCAATTCCGATGCGGTCAAGAGATATTATGTATGATTTCTTTATTTTCTGATGTATCTGTTCATATTTGGCACATCTTAAAGATTGAAATGATGAAGGCATTTTGTTCTGCTATCCAAACACTCATATCCCTTGTTATCCCCTTCGAGCCTTACTTATTTTTCATACACCTCTTTCGGAATCAGCAGCATTATCAAAGAACACAAGTGCCGAACAAAAAAAAAAAAGAAAAGAAGAAAAAGAAAAGAAAGAAAAGTGAAAAAAAAGAAAGAAGAGAAACATAACAACGTAGTCTCGCCAGTGAACTACGTTTGACTTGATCCTGAAAGGGTACGTAGGCAGCCTTACTCCAAGGTTCAGTCATACCAAATAGAAATCCAAAAATCCCCAAGCAAGAAACTGGGGCAGAAGTGGTGATTGTTATGAAAGTTGGATTCCGAAAGTTGTAATTTGAACCCATTGGAATTGTTTTGAGCCTTTTATACCTTTCTTTCTAACTCAATCCAAAAGCCTACATTACGGTCCAAAGAAAGACCTTATGATCAGTTTTGAGAAATGCCAAGATGAACAGGTAGGAATAACCCACGACAGGGGAAACACTCTGGTTCAAGCAAGAAGAACAAAAATAAATGAGAGAGTCTTATGGGTGAAAACCCTCACGGGCACCGTAAGGCGACGAGAGCTGAGAGAAAAATAAATGAGAGAGTCTTGTTGGTGAAAACCTTTACGGGCACCTCAAGGCGAAGGTGAGATAAGAAATGGAAAACTGAGAAAGGTCTGTTGATAGAAACCATTTCGCGGTACCGCAGGGAAACAATGTTAAGGTCTAGATAAATCAAACAAGTGATGGAAGTTCTGGGCAATGAGGTACGACAATTGAGAGTTGTTTGTTTGGACAGATTGGGCTGATTAATTCAAAATGCATGTCTTGACCATTGGTACTAGTTGTCTCGCTCAGATAAGTTTCTTTTCCTTCTCTTTTCAAACAGTCATCTGGTCTTGGATTCTTCTTATCCTTAACTCAAGAATCATTGCATTTCATTTTCTTTTGAGGGTTTTATCTAGCTAAGATGTTTCAGTGCCAGTTTTGTTCAATGTAAGCAGAAAGGACTTCAAAGTTCACTACCAGCTTCTAGAATTGTAAAGCACAATGTGGTCAGAGCATGTCAAAAACAACTTGATGTCAAGTGGAATACAGGGAATTAACGAAAGTTTCATCGGTGAAATGATTGGGGAATGTCGTGGGAAAGGCGAAAGCTCAAACAAAAAGGTCAGAAAAGTGAAATAACAGCAGGGGTGTAAAACATTTAGGTCGCCAGAGGTTGGGAAATCTAAAAGTTGGTCAGAAAGTCAAGCGGTTCAGGGTCAGTACGTGGAAATTAGTCAACACAAAGCAAGGCAGTGGAAGGATTTTTCAGCAAGAATGTCATCAACTAACCACCGTTTTAAACTGACAAAATTTTCTTTGATTGAGCAGGGGGAGAAAAGTTAGTTGTTGAAGAGGAATTCTCCAGGGGGGAAAAACAAGCACTAATCAGGATAAAATGCAAGTTATCAGGAGTCCGCCTGGAGAACAGAGACATACTTTTCAAGTTTGACGTCAGGAGTCCGCCTGAAGAACGGAGACATACAGTTTAAATTTCAAAAATCAGGAGTCCGCCTGGAGAATAGAGATATTCATTTCAAATTTAGCAATCAGGAGTCCGCCTGGAGAACAAAGACGTACTTTTCAAGTTTGACGTCAGGAGTCCGCCTGAAGAACGAAGACATACAACTTAAATTTTAAAAATCAGGAGTCCGCCTGGAGAACAGAGACATACTTTTCAAGTTTGATATCAGGAGTCCGCCTGAAGAACAGAGACATACGGTTTAAATTTCAAAAATCAGGAGTCCGCCTGGAGAATAGAGACATTCAATTTCGAATTTAGCAATCAGGAGTCCGCCTGGAAAACAGAGACATACTTTTCAAGTCTGATGTCAGGAGTCCGCCTGAAGAACGGAGACACACAGTTCAAGTATTGGTTGAAGTCAGGAGCCCCCTGAATAATAGAATGGTGATTTATTGGTTGAAGTCAGGATCCCGCCTGAAGAGAGGGATGGCGTT
Source organism: Nicotiana tabacum (assembly GCF_000715075.1). Classification (NCBI taxonomy): domain Eukaryota; kingdom Viridiplantae; phylum Streptophyta; class Magnoliopsida; order Solanales; family Solanaceae; genus Nicotiana; species Nicotiana tabacum. The sequence continues at coordinate 76,998,482 of NC_134087.1, forward strand.
TATTTTTAAGGTTGTTGTCGAAGTTGGGAGCCCGCCCATAGAACAGAGGCATACATTTTAGTCTTTACATTTCAAGAGTTGAAGTTGGGAGCCCGCCCAGATAACAGAGGCATACATTCAGTCTTTTCATTTCAAGTGTTGAAGTTGGGAGCCCGCCCATAGAACAGAGGCATACATTTTAGTCTTTACATTTCAAGAGTTGAAGTTGGGAGCCCTCCCAGATAACAGAGGCATACATTCAGTCTTTTCATTTCAAGTGTTGAAGTTGGGAGCCCGCCCATAGAACAGAGGCATACATTCAGTTTTTTCATTTCAAGTGTTGAAGTTGGGAGCCCGCCCAGATAACAGAGGCATACATTCAGTCTTTTCATTTCAAGAGTTGAAGTTGGGAGCCCGCCCATAGAACAGAGGCATACATTCAGTCTTTTCATTTCAAGTGTTGAAGTTGGGAGCCCGCCCATAGAACAGAGGCATACATTTCAGTCTTTACATTTCAAGAGTTGAAGTTGGGAGCCCTCCCAGATAACAGAGGCATACATTCAGTCTTTAATTTCAAGTATTGAAGTTGGGAGCCCGCCCATAGAACAAGAGGCATACATTTCAAGATCAAGTCAGAGGACAATAAAATAGAGGGTTACAATAGGAATCCCCAGCAGGAGACAATAAAATTCCCCGACACTGGGAAACAGAAGGTTGCAACAAGAGGTCACAGTACAAACTCAAGTACATGTGTCAAAGGAAGAAAAGCACCGGAAAGGAATGCAAGCAGACAAGGAAGCAAGGCAACAAAAACAAATTGTACTCTAGCCTAGCTTCTTGTTTTCTTTTAAGCATGGTGTAAAAAGGAGATCGGTAAGCAGTGGTAATAGCATACAACAACAGTAACAATGCAGTCCCACGGTAATCCCAGCTACCAAAATTTCCCGAACTACATTGACCTGATTCCTGTTTAGCCCAGGATATGTAGGAAACCTTTGAAGCGAAGGTTCGGTCAAATCTTTTTCAAAAAATGCTTCAACGGAGTACTCGGATGGGCAAAAATCGCTCGCTTTATCTTTGCACGAAAACCCTTCGTATCTTCGGGCAAAGAGGGGCAGCTGTAAGCACGTGATTTTTGCCCTATATGAGAATTACTCCCAAAAAATTCAAAAATAAAATGATTTTTCTTTGGTGTGCAATTTTGTGATATTTTGTTATATTTTGAATAATTATTGGCATTTGTCTGTGAGTGTTTATTTGTTAAATTAACAAAAAATACAAAAATATTTCACATTTTGCATGTAGGATTTAATTCTACAATTGTTAGTAATTAAATTTGTTTTACAAAAATTAAAATTACAAAATAGGCATCGTTTGCATTTCTAGCATTTAATGTCCAAATATACGATTTTATGCTTAATTAATACTTAATTGTGCGTTAATTGTTATTGGGAGTTAATTTGCGCTTTTATAACTTAATTTAGTTCTTAATAATAGTTTAAGTATTATTATAATTTAGTTTTAGAAAAATAAAAGAAGAAAAAAAAAGAGCGAAAATGTAAAGAAAGTCGGAATTGGGCCTCTTCTTCGATTTCAAGCCATAGGCCCAAAAAATAACCAATCTTCCCAAACGACCCAGTCTATTTCGAACTGGGTCGACCCAGTCCATAACCCAACATCCTATTATCTTACATTTTACAAAACAAAAACAAAACAAAAAAAAAGAAGGAGAAAACCCTAAAACTATACTAACCAATCCGCCCCCCCTCCTTTCTCTTCATCTTCCCCAAAGCTTTAAACCTTCCAACCATGGCTGCCCCTCTCTCATGCCTTCACTACGCACACACATACACACCTCGTCGTCGCCTCCGAGCAGCCATGGATGCTGTCTCATCTTCTTCATCAAGCTCGTCCATGGCGGACGTTGCTTTTGTTTTATATTCCCCGACCAAACGTCGCTCCACCACTGCTGCTGCATTCCTTGTCATCAACACAGCCGGACGACCACCAGTTTTCGTCGACATCCAGCTCTAAAGTCGACGACCAGAAGCTCCAACGAACTCCATCTTCTCCGACCACCCATGGCTGCGTTTGCTGCGGCATTACGACGTTGCCGAGCAGCTGTTGCTGCGTCTTTTCTCTTCGTGCTGCTGCTTCACGTTGCTTCTTCTTCAGCCATATCACTGCTGCTTCCTTCCAGCTGCGTCGAGCTATTTCAGTTGTCGCTGATGCGCCGCTGCGCGACTACTGTCTTCTTCCTCAGTTCTGCGCCACTGTTGCTGCCATGGCCAGCTGCTCATGCTTCCGCTTCAGCTTTCTCGTCTGCTTCGTGTTCCTGCTTTTGCTGTTGCTTCATCTTCTTCGAATCGTCAAAAGTTCGAAGGTTTTTTTTTCGTTGAGTCGAGGCCCGGACAGATTTGTTTACAATCGTTGTTCGTCGTTTCATTTCCGGTTAGTTGGTTTTTGAATCTCATTTATTGTCCGTAATTTTGTTCGTTGTTTTTCGGATCCAAAACCGATAAATGATTCAATTCTTGTTTGGTTTGTTCTTCGTTGAAATAATTTTCTAGTTTGTTCATATGTTTTGTTAAATTAATTTTCAGATTTCAAAATAGAAGTTTAATTAGTTGTTTTCATATTCATTTCATGTTTGTATTATTGTTTAAGTGAATATTTGTTAGTTTGATGTTTGTTAGATTCAAATTGAAATTTAATTAACTATTTCTTCAATTTGTTTCATGTGTTTATGTATTGTTAGAAATTGTTAGTATTGTTAAGTTCAAGTTTAAGTTCATAATTGTTTCTTCATCGATCTTGTTATTTGTTAAAGAATTTAGTTGTGTTAAAGGAATATATTGATTTAATCGTTTAATCCGTCATGTTTGTTGTGTTAAAATAGATTCATTCATGTTCATACTTTGTTTGGATGATCTTGAATCCGAATTTTGTATAGTTTGATTTCTTGTTTATCATTTATGATTATTTCTTGAATTGTTCTCATAATCTTGTTTAAAGTTTAATATAAGAATTGTTTGTTGTAATGTTGTTAGAATTGATTTTAAGTTCAATATTATTGAATTTAGGAATCTAAATATACTTGTTTGATTGTTGTTGTTGTTTAAATCCGAAAATAGGTTTGTTGTTGCTAAAAATATTGTTCAATCAAATTTTAGTTGTTCAATTTGTGTTCATGTGATTTGTTGTTGAAATGTTGTTAAAATCATGTTCATGTGATATTGTTGTTATGATGTTCATCCGTGTTCATATTGTTGTTTGAACATTGTTAGAAATTGATCATATTGTCTATATTTTGGTTAAGTTTGATTAATTGATGTGTTATAGCTGATGGGTAGTTTGGTAAATTTGTAATACGTTCAGGGGTAGTTTGGTAATTTCAGTAAGGTCGGAAGGGGTAGTTTAGGAATTGTACATTTTGTAATTGTTTATTTGAAGCATGGGGGACAAAATGAAATGGGGTGGGTTGTGATATGATTATTTAATATAAAGGGAGGACAAGATTTAATTTAAAGGGGAATCTTGCATTATTTTATGTTAGGCATGGGGGACAAAATGAAATGGGGTGGTGTGATATGTTTATTTAATGTAATGAGAATGAGTGGGAAGATAATGGGTTGGGTAGAGAAAAAGTATTGATTTTAATTAATTGAAAGGTTTATGGGATGAGTTATATATGTGAAGTCTTGAAATCAAAAGAAAGATATAGAGAGAGATAGAGAAAAAAAATACACAGATACGAGAGAGAGAAACAAATCTGAAAATAAGAGAGAGAAAAAGGCTGAACATTTAAGAGATAGAAAATTCCGAAAAATAATTTAAGTTTTCAATATAAAAAAAAACTAAAAAAAAATATTCTGCTTTCTTTTGTTGTTTGAAATCAGAATTAATTGTTATTTCATCAAAGCTGGAAGATTTTGTTTTTTTTTTGGATTACTACTCCACTGGTTTGTTACTGTTGCTGGGCTATTGTTGCTGTGTTGTACTGATTTTGCTGCTGCTGCTGCTGATTCTTGTCACACCTCCTTTTTCCGCATCCGAGAGGGTGCAAGGGAGTTTTTCCAATTAAAGGACAATCGAAAGGGGATTTATTTGTTTATTTCAGAGTCGCCACTTGGGAGGTTTAGGGTGTCCCAAGTCACCAATTTTAATCCCGAATCGAGGAAAATAATGACTCTATATTACAGTCTGCGTACCAGAAATCCGGATAAGGAATTCTGTTAACCCGGGAGAAGGTGTTAGGCATTCCCGAGTTCCGTGGTTCTAGCACGGTCGCTCAACTGTTATATTCGGCTTGATTATCTGATTTTATACAAGTGTGAACTTACGTGCAAAATTTAACTTTTAACCGCTTTTATCATTTACTGTTTTTATCAAGAATTGCAACGTTGTGAAAATGTATCTCGAACCGCGTTACAATCAATGTACCCGTGGTCGTCGACACACTTTGACTCCGTTGAGATTTGGATTTGGGTCACATCAATGTGCACCCGAGTTTAAGGAAATTAAATTATTAAAGGCGCGCCTAAAGCGACTAGCGTATTTATTTTGGGTAAGACCGTGGAATTTTACTAAACGGTCCATCCCGAAGTCCAAATAATTTTTAAAGCAAATATTTACTGAGGGCCCCGCAATTTGTATTTTATTTGGCGAGGCTTATCTCATTCCTATTATTTTATTATTTTTTTTAAAATGAATTTGCAACGTCATGGACACGCACCTCGAACCACGCCACAATCAATGTACCCGTGATTAGAAACACATTTCGACTCCGTTGAGAATTGGATTTGGGTCACATAAATGTGCACCCGGGTTTAAGAAGGTAAGATTTATTAAGGCGCGTCCTAAAAAGTCTAACGTATTGTTATTTTTAGGAGAGTTGTGAGATTTGCTAAACAACCCGTCCTGGAACCTAGATGCTTTGATAATACACATTTAAACAAGGGCCCCGCGTCTGCGCGTTTTGTTTATTTTCATCGAGGCTCATCTCGTTCTTATTTTTTTTTAAAAGGATATCCTATAACAACTACGTTTCTCGTCGTGTTTGTCTTTATCAATTGAAAACAGTAGATAGTCCTAATTAATTAAATGCTTGCAAGTTGTTTGTAATGACATTCAGAAAAGCTAAAAAATTTCAGAAATGAGGCTGTATGTACAGTCAGCCGAACAAACAATTATAGGCCCAAATCCAGCCCATGCGTGATAGGCCAGACCTGGGCCTCTGCCTGTTCGACGCGGGCCTACTTGGTTTGCTTCGATTTGGGCTCGACCTTCATGAGGTTGAGGCCCTGAACTGATTCTTTGTTCTGTGAAATGAGTTTATCAATTTATGTGACAACATGGCAAAAGGAGAAAGAATTTTAACTAAAACGGATAGCTTTCCTATTTGGCCTACATTAGAGAATATACTACACCATCAGACTAAGTCTGAAATACAACTTATTACACTGAGCATATTTTTTCACCTAGCAGCATACATACAAGGCTAGCATTCGTTAACCTACATTGATATACTTAGTATGTAGGCTGCTTCTATTGTCCAAACAAAAATGTAACTATTTCATGACATTTAGAGTAACAGTTCATGTATATATATAAAAAACAATCTGCAGGTCTTCTCTTTTGCATTCATGCTCAAACTTTCAGTTACATTTGTGGTATTAATTGTGTACCTGGTATGGAGGACAAAGAAGGAAGGAATGATCAGCTAGGCAGTATGCAGTAAACACAGCAACAACAGATACACAGCAACAACCAAATAGCCACGAAGATGAAGCTCACACGTTGGTCGAACAGCAGACAAATATTCCCAGGAAGCAAGATAGGAAACAAGACCAATCGAGAAAAGAACCAGAATATTTTGTGCTATAGCCAACAGAAATTCAATAACCACCAAAGCTCAGTACACAACCAGCACAGTTTCAAACAATCAGGAAGACTACAACTCAATGTACATCACACAAAACTCAATGTAGTAGCAATCACAACTGAAGATACACAAGCTTCTCTTAATGGAACAGTAATCAACCTAGTTAGGATGACCAGCTTGATTTCTTATGCAGTTTTGGACAATGTTCAGTTACCGTATTTTCTGGAAATTTCTTTCTGTTTTTCTTCACTTTTCTTTAACTCACAAAATCCCTCTCAAAACTAAAATTTCCAGCCCCGCCTTATGTTCTAAAACAGCTTATTTATAAGCTAATCGACCTAGTGCAGCCAAGCTGCCTGCTTCCTGCATCTTGCAGTCTGCCCCTCCCTATTAAGCCCATCCTTAAGCATCTTTTGATGCCAGCCCTTTTGTTCCCCACGCCTGGCTTTCTTTAATCAAGAGTTATGGGTTCATTTTAGTATTCATTTTAAATTCCCATGCTCTTATGTCTTGTTCCCCATTGGCATTAATTTAATCCCAAATTAGTACCCTACTTGTCAGCTCATTTAAACTAATCATTTTTGTTCTTTTCAAACCCCAGACTACCCTTGCTAGCCCTTGATTATCACTGCCCTGCCCATTGCAGTATCAGGGCACTTTGGGCTTTGACCATTCGATTTCAGAACTGCCCCAACCTGGCTTTTTAATTGTTTACAAGGTAGTTACAAGCTAATATTCAGGCAATGCCCAATTCAAATCACAATACAGGCCCATTCAGAATATTTGCACATTCAGTCGTAGGAGACTAATCGACGACATTTATCAAGTCGACTACACTAATTATAACGGGTAACAATCAGTCATTCAAATAAACAACACATACAGGGACCTAAAGGGCATCAGACAATTTTTGTTCAATTACTGGGGCTATATGAATTAATTCGTTTGACGACTAATCTAATCGAACATGTACATCACAGAATACATTCAAATCATACACAGAAAACAATTGACCAAATAAAAGGTCTTTACAGAGATGAAAGAAATCCGAATGAAAAATAACAAAAAACAACAAACAAACACAACGAAACATGCTGACCACTTAATCAAAACTAACACAAAAGAAAGGAAAACTTACCGAAAATGTTTAAATCAAACAGACCCAAATCTGATTCAACTTCGAACTTTTGAGGCCGAACAAACTTTAATCAGGGTGTTCTCACATGAGAACACCTTGATTAAGGTCTATTAGACCTCAAACCCATGTCCAAACCGGCCGGATTCCCCAGGTGCATGTGTTCTAAAGTCTGGATTTCCAGATCTGATTTTTAGGGAGTTGTGGGTAGATTCGGACCAAACCAAGTTTGGTTTGGTCACGAGGAAGGTCAGGGGAGTGTCTGGTATGAAGATGGGGTGGTTTGGCATAGATCCGGGTTCGACTCAAATCTTCAAATGAAGATTCGAGACGAACGAAAGTGATTCGAGGCTCGTGGTTAGTGGATTCGTGTTCAGGACAGTGAGGTGGTCCTAGGGTGTTCAGGAGGCGGTCATCGGCATTCATGCCGCCGACTTTAATGGCGAGGGATACTGGGGCGGCTGCTAGGGTTCGGGGATGAGAAGGGGTTGGGGAAGGAGATGACTGAAAGGGGGGTTCGGATAGGGGGTGCGGGGTAAAGGGTTGAGTTTATATATGGGGAGTCTGATTGGATCTGAGCCGTTAGATCAGATGATCTCAACGGCTTAGATCTGATGCTGAGAAATGAGACGGGGTCGTTTGATAGTTAAACGGGGTCGTTTGGTTTAAATGAGGGGTTGGGTCGGATTGGTTCCTGGGTCGGGTTTTGAAACGGGTTACTGATAGTGATCCTGAGCCGTTGGATCGAGAGTTTGAACGGCCCAGATCAGACGCATGATGCGGCGTCATTTTGGGAGGTAGTCAGGGCAGGCCTGGTTTGGACAGGGTCAGATCGTTGGTTTGGGTCTGTTTTTTTTTGTCTTATTTTTTTTTTTGGCCCAACTTGATTTCAACTCTCTCTTTTTTCTTTCTTTTGTTTTCCAATTTAAAGAAAAATAAAAATAACTAATAAAGCAAAAATAAAATTAAAACAAATAACAATATAGCACTTCAACATAATTATCATACCAAATAAAATGTTTAAGTAAGTTAAATCATAACCTAGAACGGACGGTACACACATATATATTTTGAATTTTCTTTTAATGACACATATTTTTTGTATTTTTGTTTGATAACGACTAAATGCGAAATGGACAGACCTACAAACGACTAATAACACATGTCACGGAAAAAAAAAATCGAAAATTGTACAGCGAAATCATTTGTCACTATTTTTATTTTTTTGTTGGAGCGATTGCTCGTAAAGCAAAAATCACGTGCTTACAGCTGCCCCTCTTTGCCCGAAGACACGAAGGGTTTTCGCGCAAAGATAAAGCGAGCGATTTTTGCCCGTCCGAATACTCCGTGTGAAGCATTTTTTGAAAAAGATTTGACCGAACCTTTGCTTCAGAGGTTTCCTACATATCCTGGGCTGAACAGGAATCAGGTTAATGTAGTTCGGGAAATTTTTGGTAGCCGGGACTACCGTGTGACTGTAGTGTTTGCTTGTGCGCTGTTGCATGCTGCTGTAGGATGCTACTGCTCAACCGATCTCCCTGTTACACTGCTCTAAAAAAAAAAGAAAAAACAAGAGGCTAAGCTAGACTGAGGATCATGAAATCTTATCCATCTTCAACTTGTTCTTGTTGCCTTGCTTTCTTGTCGGCTAATGCTTTCCTCCGATGCCTTTGTCTTGTGACTTTGGGAGATGACGCTGGTCCTTCGCTGACGTTTGAGCGCCGGTTTTATCACTTTGCTTGATCTGCTGGGGACATGGCTTTCTTCTTTAAACCTTCCAATGGTTTCTTCAGTGGTATGGCTTTTCATCAGAATCGTTATACTGGGCACGCTACAACGTTCCCAAACTGCTTCTTTTGAGACGCGTTCCTTTTTCCTTTTGAATTGTGTGCTTGCCTCTGCAGTTGTCTGCTTCTTGGTGCTGGGATTTTATTGTTTCCCGTTCGGGGCTCTCTGTTGTACCCTTCTGTTTTCGGGTGGGGTGACTTACTGGTGGGCGACCTAGAACTTAAAAGTATTCCCGCATTATACTGGTGGGCGACCTAGAACTTAAAAGTATTCCCGCATTATACTGGTGGGCGACCTAGAACTTAAAAGTATTCCCGCATTATACTGGTGGGCGACCTAGAACTTAAATGTATTCCCGCATTATACTGGTGGGCGACCTAGAACTTAAAAGTATTCCCGCATTATACTGGTGGGTGACCTAGAACTTAAAAGTATTCCCGCATTATACTGGTGGGCGACCTAGAACTTAAATGTATTCCCGCATTATACTGGTGGGCGACCTAGAACTTAAATGTATTCCCGCATTATACTGGTGGGCGACCTAGAACTTAAAAGTATTCCCGCATTATACTGGTGGGCGACCTAGAACTTAAAAGTATTCCCGCATTATACTGGTGGGCGACCTAGAACTTAAATGTATTCCTGCATTATACTAGTGGGCGACCTAGAACTTAAATGTATTCCCGCATTATACTGGTGGGCGACCTAGAACTTAAATGTATTCCCGCATTATACTGGTGGGCGACCTAGAACTTAAAAGTATTCCCGCATTATACTGGTGGGCGACCTAGAACTTAAATGTATTCCCGCATTATACTGGTGGGCGACCTAGAACTTAAAAGTATTCCCGCATTATACTGGTGGGCGACCTAGAACTTAAATGTATTCCCGCATTATACTGGTGGGCGACCTAGAACTTAAATGTATTCCCGCATTATACTGGTGGGCGACCTAGAACTTAAATGTATTCCCGCATTATACTGGTGGGCGACCTAGAACTTAAATGTATTCCCGCATTATACTGGTGGGCGACCTAGAACTTAAAAGTATTCCCGCATTATACTGGTGGGCGACCTAGAACTTAAATGTATTCCCGCATTATACTGGTGGGCGACCTAGAACTTAAAAGTATTCCCGCATTATACTGGTGGGCGACCTAGAACTTAAATGTATTCCCGCATTATACTGGTGGGCGACCTAGAACTTAAAAGTATTCCCGCATTATACTGGTGGGCGACCTAGAACTTAAATGTATTCCCGCATTATACTGGTGGGCGACCTAGAACTTAAAAGTATTCCCGCATTATACTGGTGGGCGACCTAGGACTTAAAAGTATTCCCGCATTATACTGGTGGGCGACCTAGAACTTAAATGTATTCCCGCATTATACTGGTGGGCGACCTAGAACTTAAAAGTATTCCCGCATTATACTGGTGGGCGACCTAGAACTTAAATGTATTCAAATTGCTTTCCCGTTCTTCCGAGAAAATTTTCGACAATTGGCAGAAAATTTTCTGCCCCGGTTTTTGGTGACTTCCATGGCGGTGCATCTTGCTGCCATCATCAATCCTTTGTTTTCCTGCAGCAGACAAAAGGATTTAATCAGCTTTAATCGTGGTGGTAGAGGGTGCCTTTCTGGCGAGCCGTTTTTCTCCCTTCCCCCTTTCTTGCTCTTTGTTCCCATAATTGGTTGGCGGGCAAAGTTGCCTATTGGGGGTCTCTAGCCTGCTGGGGATTGGTTTTCAATTTATCCCCTTTTCTGCTTTCTCTTTAAACACATGATGTGGGAGTCTGCTTCTAACTCCCGGAACCACTCCCTTTTGGAGCTTACTTCTTCCAAAAATTTCCGGGAACAATCACTGCATTGCCTGGGACCGGCCCTTAAGACTGTTTGTATTATCCTGCATCGGGATGAATTCCCCTTCGGTTTCTGGTAGTAAGCTTTGAAAAATCCTTTCAAGACACATTTTAGGAAAAGAAACAAAGATATGGAAAAGAGAAAAACTTTCTGAACCAATATTTTGTGGGAGGAGACAATCCAAAGAACTTATCTGGAGGACACAACTGGTCCCCGTGATCATGACGTGCACCATAGATTCCCGACCCAGTCTATTTGTATCAATCGATTTGCCCGATGGTCTGGCTTGCTGGGGATGATAAATGGATGTTCATCCTATTGCGAATGTGGTAGCTTTTGCTGCTCTATCTTGTCGCCTCATGGTGCCCTTCGAGGGGTTTTCACTAATGAGACTCTCTCTTTTCTCTCATATCCCGGCGCCTTATGGTGCCTGTGAAGGTTTTCACCAATAAGACTTTCTCATTTCATATACCTCATCTTACATCGCCTCTCGGTGCCTGCGAAGGTTTTCACCGATGAGACTCTCTCATTTTATTTCTTTCGATGAATCGGGGCGTTGTAGATACGACCCTCTCTTCTGGAGATTCCTTTGACTATCAATTCATTCTCAGTCTCACGATCCTCTTCTTTGCTGGGGATCAGTGTATTATTCTCGGTCTTATTTGCCGGATTTGGCATCTCTCGAACATTGATCGGGAGGTCTTTTGGATGTTGATGTTGGTTTTGGTGTGGGATTGAAGAAGGGCTATAAAAATGAAAACAACTTGAAGGGTGATGTGCTACAACTTTTGGAATCAGACCTTTGTTGGAATTTAAAACATAACCTCTGCCCCGGTTTTCTTGCTTGGGGAATTTATTTTTTACGCTTATGTTGAGTTACGTGCGTTACGCACATTGTGCTATATTGTGCACACTATGTACATTATGCATCCTATATTTGCTATGATGAATACTATGACCGAGCCGTGAGGCGCCTACGTATCCTCTTTGAGGAATCAGGTCAAACGTAGTTCCCACGGTTTTATATTCCTTGATTTTTCTTTTCTTTCTTTTCATTTTCTTTTCCTTTTCTTTTTCTTTTTCTTTTCTTTTCCTTTCTTTTCTTTTCTTTTTTTCGTATCTTTCCCATTAGTGATTCCAAAAGAGGGGTATCGAAAGAATTTGCTTAAAGCTCAAAGGGGAAGCGAGGGTTAAAAGTGTTTGGATAGAAGAAAGAATTGCCTCCGTCATCTCATTATTCAACAAATGCCAAATACAAACAAATAAACCAAAATTGCCATAATTTAAAGAAATCACGCATAATATCTCTTGACTGCATCTGAATTGATAGCCATGTCGACACATCTTCCCTCGACATCTGTCAAACACAAAGCACCATTGGCCAAGACTCTGGTCAAGATATAAGGCCCTTGCCAATTTGGGGCGAATTTGCCTTTTGCCTCGACCTGATGTGGGAGGATCTTCTTCAATACCTGCTGCCCTACTTCAAACTTCCTGGGGTGCACCTTTTTATTATACGCTCTTGCCATTCTCTTCTGGTACAGCTGACCATGGCACACTGCTGCCAATCTTTTCTCATCTATCAGGCTCAACTGTTCGAAGCGAGCTTTGATCCATTCATCATCATCAATTCCGGCTTCAGCGACAATTCGGAGGGACGAAATTTCGACCTCCGCTGGTATCACGGCCTCAGTTCCATACACCAACAAATAAGGAGTTGTGCCTATGGAAGTCCGAACGGTAGTGCGGTAACCCAACAAAGCAAAGGGTAATTTCTCGTGCCACTGTCTGGACCCTTCCACCATTTTTCGCAGTATTTTCTTGATATTCTTATTGGCTGCTTCGACTGCTCCATTTGCCTTAGGACGATATGGGGTGGAATTGCGGTGTGTAATCTTGAATTGTTGGCATACCTCTCTCATCAAGCTGCTATTAAGATTCGCACCGTTATCCGTGATGATCACTTTTGGGATCCCAAATCTGCAGATGATATGGGAGTGAACAAAGTCCACCACTGCCTTCTTGGTTACTGATTTGAAGGTTTTAGCCTCAACCCATTTGGTGAAGTAATCAATGGTCACTAGAATGAACCTATGACCGTTGGACGCTGCTGGCTCGATGGGCCCAATGACATCCATGCCCCATGCTACAAACGGCCAGGGTGTTGACATCGTATGTAACTCTGTTGGCGGAGAATGAATCAAATCTCCATGTATCTGGCACTGATGGCATTTCCTTACGAAAGTGATACAGTCGTGTTCCATGGTTAGCCAATAACACCCTGTTCGAAGGATCTTTCTTGACAATACATATCCACTCATGTGGGGCCCATAAACTCCAGCATGTACTTCTGCCATAACCGTTGTTGCTTGCTTGGCATCTATGCATCTCAACAATCCCAGATCCGGGTTCTTTTGTACAATATTCCCCCACTGAGGAAGAAACCATTCGACAAACGCCGAAGGGCTCTTTTTTGGTCTCCAGAGGCATGTTCTGGATATATCCCCATCCTGAGGTATTCCTTGATATCATGAAACCAGGGTTCGCCATCCGCTTCTTCTTCTATGGCATTGCAGTAGGCGTGCTGATCACGGACTTGGATGTGCAGAGGATCAACATACATTTTGTCAGGGTGGTGCAGCATTGATGCTAAGGTGGCTAAGGCATCCGCAACCTCATTGTGAACTCTCGGGATGTGTTTGAACTTTACCGATCGAAATTGCTTGCTCAGATCATGCAAGCATTGTCGGTATGGTACGAGTTTTAGATCTCGTGTTTCCCATTCTCCCTGAATTTGATGTATCAAGAGGTCCGAGTCTCCCAAGACCAAGACGTCTTGGACATCCATGTCAGCAGCCAGGCGCAGACCCAGAATGCAAGCCTCATACTCGGCCATATTGTTGGTGCAATAGAAGCGTAGTTGAGCCGTAACAGGATAATGCCGTCCTGTTTCAGAAATGAGTACTGCTCCTATTCCAACCCCCTTTGCGTTTGCAGCTCCATCGAAGAAAAGCTTCCAACCCGGTTCCTCGGGTAATTCCAACTCATTCGTATGCATCACCTCTTCGTCAGGAAAATACGTTCTTAAGGGCTCGTATTTTTCATCAACGGGATTCTCTGCCAAATGGTCTGCCAGTGCCTGGGCTTTCATGGCTGTCCTCGTCACATAGACGATATCAAACTCGGTGAGCAGAATTTGCCATTTTGCCAACCTTCCCGTGGGCATAGGTTTCTGAAATATATATTTCAATGGGTCCAAACGGGATATGAGATACGTAGTATATGAAGATAGGTAGTGCTTCAATTTCTGAGCTACCCAAGTTAGGGCGCAACATGTTTTCTCGAGTTGAGTGTACTTGACCTCATGCACTGTAAATTTCTTACTGAGATAGTAGATGGCCTGCTCCTTCCTTCCTGTGTCATCATGTTGCCCCAGTACACAACCAAATGAATTTTCCAAGACCGTCAGGTAAAGGATTAGGGGTTTCCCGGGCTTAGGCGGGACCAATACGGGTGGATTAGACAGATACCCTTTGATTTGGTCGAAAGCCTCCTGACACTCTGCCGTCCAACCTACTGCAGCATCCTTTCTCAGCAGCCGAAATATGGGCTCACAAGTTGCTGTGAGTTGAGCGATGAACCTGCTGATATAATTTCGTCTACCCAGCAAACTCATTACCTCTGTTTTGTTCCTTGGCGGTGGCAAATCTCGGATGGATTCAATTTTGGATGGGTCTAACTCAATCCCCCGTCGACTGACGATGAATCCTAGCAACTTTCCTGATGGGACCCCGAATGCGCATTTGGCCGGGTTAAGCTTGATATCATACCTCCGGAGTCTTTGGAAAAATCTCCTTAGGTCTGCTACATGGTCCTCCTGACGCCAAGATTTGATGATCACGTCATCGACGTACACCTCTATTTCTTTGTGTATCATGTCATGAAACACAGCAGTCATTGCTCGCATGTACGTTGCCCCGGCGTTCTTTAACCCGAATGGCATTACCCGATAGCAGTAGGTGCCCCATGGCGTAATAAACGCTGTCTTCTCAGCATCCTCCTCGTCCATTAGGATCTGATGATAACCCGCATAACAATCCACAAAGGATCCGATCTCGCGCCCAGCGCAATTGTCGATCAGGATATGAATGTTGGGCAGCGGAAAATTGTCCTTGGGACTTGCTTTGTTGAGGTTGCGGTAATCAACGCACACCCTGATTTTTCCATCCTTCTTTGGGACTGGTACCACATTGGCCAACCACTCGGGATATCGAGTGACCCGAATGACCTTCGCTTGTAACTGCTTAATCACTTCTTCCTTGATCTTTACACTCATTTCTGTTTTAAATTTCCTTAGTTTTTGCTTGACCGGAGGGTATGCCGGGTCAGTGGGTAATTTGTGAACCACTAAATTGGTGCTTAATCCAGGCATATCATCATATGACCAGGCAAAAACGTCTTTGAATTCCCTGAGAGTTTTGATCAATTCTGCTCTGACATTTGGCTCAATGTGGATGCTAATTTTGGTCTCTTGGACGTTATCAGCGTCTCCTAGATTCACCGCCTCGGTGTCATTTAAGTTAGGCTTGGGTTTCTCTTCAAACTGGCACAGTTCTCGGTTTATTTCTTCGAAGGCTTCCCCTTCGTCACATTCGGATTCATTATCACAAACGACCTCTTGCATCATTGAGTCAGATTCAGATTGATTTATTAGACTAGGTCGAAAATCCGCTGTGCATGCCATGTCATTAGGACCAGTAAAAAGAGAACTGTTCAGAAGGAAAAAGAACAAAACAAGAAATTAAAATGGGACAAAAGAAAAGAACTTTATTAAATTTGCAGGATAAAAAGGGTTCACACTTTTACAAAACGAAAGTAAAATTGGGATTACACCCTTGAATAATCCGATCAAACAAACAAACAAACAAAACATTAATCAAAGCCTACTACCAAGACTCCCCTCGGACAGGAAGAGGAGTAACCGTCCAATTGTTGGTCTTGGCCTCAGGCCCCACGAATTGTATCTCTGCTCTGCTGGAACCCTCTCCAACTTCCACCATACTGACATCCGCGAATAGTCTCTCAAAACTCTGATTCAGGTCTTCACTTATGCCGATCAAAGGTCCTCGAATCTTTGGGATCGCTGACCCCTTGGCACTAGCTTTAACAAAAGACCTTAAGAGGCGTGGCACTGGTTTAGGCAGAGACCAGACCCTCTTCTTCATTTTTCGCGCTTGCTTCCTGTCTGCTGCGGTTGGTTTGAACCCCAACCCGAAAGTTTCCAGATTCTTAGGAAGGGAGACAGGTTGGACTATCCCTTGAAGTTCAACTCCCAGGCCTTTTCCCGGCACAAACCCATTACCCAGCATTTCTGATACCATCATGACTGTTGCGGCAGCCACCCTAGGGTGCGGGATGATTTCTCCTTCAGAAATTTTGTTGGCCGACCCTGTATCGAGAATCTGGTAGACCCAGGGACCCTTGTCATCAGTGGTCTCTATGAAAGGCACAATGGTTCCGCCCATGGTGCATGTTGTATCCTCGCCGTGCAACACGACCTCTTGTCTTTCCCACTCGAACTTCACTGTCTGATGTAGGGTGGAAGGCACCGCTTTAGCTGCATGAATCCAAGGTCGTCCTAACAGCAAGTTGTAAGATACCGTGGCGTCCAACACCTGGAATTCCATGGTAAATAGGACCGGACCAATGGTTAATTCAAGTACAACATCCCCCACAGTGGCGGTTCCGTTTCCGTCAAACCCCCGGACACAGATGCTATTCTCCCGGATTCTTCCACGGTCAATCTTTAACTGGTCCAGGGTGGATAACGGACAAATATTGGCGCTTGAGCCGTTATCCACCAATACTCGAGTTACCACCGAGTCTTCACATTTGACAGCTAGGTATAGAGCTTTGTTATGCTCCGTACCTTCCACCGGCAGGTCATCATCTGAGAATGTTACCCTGTTCACCTCGAAAATCTTGCTGGCGATGGTTTCCAGGTGGTTTACAGAAATCTCACTGGGTACATGGGCCTCGTTCAATATCTTTAACAGGGCCCGACGATGTTCCTCGGAATGGAGGAGTAATGACAATAGTGAGATCTGGGCAGGTGTTTTTCTCAGCTGCTCAACCACAGAATAGTCTTGTACTTTCATCTTCCTCAGGAAGTCTTCAGCCTCTTCTTCTGACACTGGCTTCTTGGTTGCCACTGGGTTGGTTTTTCTTAACTCCACCGGAGCAAAACATCGACCTGATCGAGTCAGCCCTTGCGCTTCACAAATGACTTCTTCCACCTGTTTTCCTTGGTACGTCACCACTGCTTTTTCATATTTCCAGGGCACAGCCCTGCTGTCAAGCATTGGCAGTTGGACCACCGGCTTTATGGTCACCCGTTCTCCACATACCCCTTTCAACATGACTGCCGGTGTGGGCAGGATCCCTGGTATTACCAACTTGCTTGGCTCGGGTTTGCTTGCTATGACGGACGGGCTCTTCCCCAATATTACTACCGGCTTGACGCCTTCTCCCTGCGACTGTACATTTGTTCCTCCACTGGTTAAGACTTCTTTTGGGGCAGCTTGGATCATCATCACTGTTTGTGAGGGTTTTCTTAATTCTCCTCCCTCACACACCAACTCAATCATGTGAGTTTCGTGGTGCGCTGGCAGTGGGTTTTGGTTGATGTTAGGAGCCTCCGGTGTCTGGACCTCGATCTTATTGGTGTCAATAAGATCCTGTATGGCATGCCTTAACTTCCAGCACTTCTCGGTATCGTGCCCGAGCATCCCTGAACAGTATTCACAACTGATTGAAAGATCCAAATTCTGAGGCGGGGGATTTGGTTCCCGAGTATGGACAGGACTAACCAAACCCAATTGCCGCAGCTTGTGGAACACAGCGGTGTAGGTTTCTCCCAGTTCGGTGAAGGTTCTTTGCTTCCGCAACCTGTCATTTCTGGCATCTGGATTTCCCCGGAAACCTACCCCTGAAGGATTTCTATATGCCCTTGGTGGAGGGTAAGTGTTTTGTGGTGGTGCATATATGTTCTGGGGAGCCGGTGCGCGCCATTGTGGGCGAACCGGAGGCTGAGTGTATACCTGGGCTTGGTGTACGGAACAATGTGGTTCTCGAGGTGGATAGAAATTTTGTGGTGGGTTGTATGGGTAGTTTGACCTGTGAGGCCTGGGTTGGTTGTAGTGCGGCCTGCCAGCCCTGGACCAACTGCCTGCCTCGATCGTGGCAACCTCTTCTTTCTTTCTTCTTAGCGCACCTCCCGTGCCGCTTTGAATAGCCTGGGTTGTGGCCTTAAGTGCCGAATAGTTTAAGATCTTGTCCGACCTCAAACCTTCTTCTATCATGACCCCTATTTTGACCACCTCGTTGAAAGATTTTCCAACCGTTGTCACCAAGTGACCAAAGTAGGTTGGATCCAATGTCTGCAAAAAGTAGTCTACCATCTCTCCCTCTCTCATGGGAGGATCGACCCTAGCTGCTTGTTCTCTCCAGCGGAACCCGAACTCGCGAAAACTTTCCCCGGGTTTCTTCCCAGTTCTCAATAACGTGAGACGGTCAGGGACTATCTCCAGGTTGTACTGGAAATGACCTGTAAAAGCCTGCGCCAGATCATCCCACGTGTACCACCTGCTGAAATCTTGCCTGGTATACCATTCCAGTGCAGATCCACTCAGACTTTGGCCGAAATAAGCTATCAAAAGCTCATCCTTGCCTCCTGCCCCTCTCATTTTGCTACAGAATCCCCGCAAATGTGCCATGGGATCACCGTGCCCTTCATATAAATCAAACTTGGGCGTCTTGAACCCAGCCGGGAGTTGGACATCTGGGAAAGGGCACAGATCTTTGTATGCCACGCTGACTTGATTGCCCAGCCCGTGCAAGTTCCTGAAGGATTGCTCCAGGCTTTTGAACTTTCTTAACACTTCATCCTGTTCAGGGGCCTTAACCGGCTTCTCAACCTCTGCCGGTACTTCCAGATGGGGATTGTAAGCCTGTGGTTCGGGTGCATGGAATGTAGGCTCAGGGGGATAGTATTGTGTATCGTGAGCCTGAAACAATGGCTCACTGGTCGTTCGCTACAAAGGGGCTGATGCAGGTCCCACAAAAATGGGAATATTGGGTGTTGGGAGAGGTTGATGGGGTGGTGGAGCTTGGGAGTCATGAGGGCTTCTTTCTTGATGATAGAGGGGATTTGGGCGGCTTGTGGAAGGGCCAGAGTGAGGGTACTCCGGCATGTGTCCCAGTGTCTCAGGGCTCTTTTGTGTTTTGGCCAGGGCTAGCTGCATTGCATGCATCTCTAGTCCCATCCTTTCAATCTTTTCCATTGCCTCTTTTAGCAACTGGCTCATCGGCCTTTCTTCCTCATTACTATTCTCTGAAGTAGTCATGCTTGTTGCTACCGGTCCTTTGGATCTGGTTTGGTATGAATGTGTTGCCAGAATTCTTTAACAACTAACTGTCTGGTATCAGACAACAACAAATTTTGTTAGTGTTAGAGCTTAACAGATTTGATCATAACACATAGAGGATGCAATGCACCTAGGCAGTTAACCGTTTCTACATGCTTTGCTTCAAACCACATGCGTCATCCCGGCTTGTTCATTCGTCTCTTTTAAAGTATTTTGCGAAACTCTGCGTTTTATTTTATTTACATTTTCTTTTCTTTATTTATTAAAAGCGGTCGAATCTTATGGGGATTGCCTACGTATCACGTCCCCGCATGAATCAGACCAGGCGTAGTTCTGCCCCAAAGTAAAGACACATAGAAATTCTTTCGGAGTCACTTAATTTCATTATCAAAATTTGCTATTACACATTGCTTCAAACAAAATAGCCACAGTATAGACTCCACGGTTCTTTGACCCTATTTGATTGAAGGAAAAATGGAAAACAATATATGGGAAAACATCAAAGCTCAACTAAAACAAGACTCGACCAGAGGTTAATTTTCCAACTTAGGGACCCGCGAGGCATCGTTCGGCCTTTTCGCGGTTCTAGGTGCGAGATCCCTTTCGAGCTGCTCCAACTCGTGCATGGTCTGTTTGACATAACCCATCACTAGTGGGAGAACGGTAACGCAGGTCATGTTTTCACACCGTCGACACCTTCTGATGATGGCATGGGCAATGGCCCTGATCTTGTCTCTGGTTTTTTCTTCTCTTTGAGTAGGTGTCTTATCTGATCACTGCACATCTTGAATACCTGTGAGTCCTGTATATGCTGATCCCTCGGCTGTCGCACTT
Source organism: Nicotiana tabacum (assembly GCF_000715075.1). NCBI lineage: Eukaryota > Viridiplantae > Streptophyta > Magnoliopsida > Solanales > Solanaceae > Nicotiana > Nicotiana tabacum. The sequence goes on from NC_134087.1 coordinate 77,018,387, forward strand.
CTTCCTTCATTTGGGCCAACAAGTCGTAACAGTATCTACTCTCCGATTGGAAATCCCCGGCCTGCTTAACTGCTTTAAACTCAAGTGTAGCCATCTCCCTCTTTATTTTGGCCACAGTCTTCTCGTGGTCACGTTTCAATTGGTTCAAACATCGGCGATGCTGATCTACTCTTGTTCCCCACCGTGCCTTGAACTCTGTCATGACCTTTTCGGATTCTTCTAACTTGTCTCGCCATTCCGTGATCTCTCTTTTCAAACCCTTTATCAACCGCTGGTCTGATCGACTTCTGGGCTGCTCATCGAGAGACAATCTCAATTTTTGGACTTGGGCCTTAAGCTCTTCATTCTCTTGGATCAATCTATTCTTTTCACTTCGATCCGCCGCGATTTGTACGCTGTTATCGTATTTCAGACCGTCCATTTGTAGCTTCAAATCGCCAATCTCTGCCCGATAACCCTTCTCTTTTGCTAACCAGTTCCATTGCCCTTGGGATGATTCTACGAAATCTTTGAGATGCGGCCTCTTAGCCGGTCTTTCGTAGGACAGGCTACCTCTAAACCAAGCGTGATATTCTGGGGCGACTTCCCCTTTTGCCGTATCAATCACACAAGTGTTTGCTGTCAGATGTTGGCATTCACTCCAGATTTGGCGAACTTCTTCTTCAGGGAAATGACCGTTCGGACTGATTTCAATCACTTGGGTACTCAAATCTTCATCTTTCGGTACCACTTGGTACCTCCCAAGTTGCCTCAAAACCCGATACAGTGCATAGGGTTGGATACTTTTCAGTCCCATCAACAGAAAGTGAGGCCGGGTTGCCGGCATGTATATGATTTCCTCGATAGGTGACCATCCGAGTGTCCACTGGATTTGGCTGGCAGTGAGAGTTCGGAGAAATGCGGTCCATGATGTGACTCCCTCAGGTAAATTGAGCCCTTTGATTCTCGTGTAGAATTCTCCAATACAAGTTTTCTCTGGCGAACCATAACCCAAAAGTGAGGAGCGATGGCATAAATGATCGGTCATCCACATTTGCAACAGTAGGTTACATCCTTCGAAAAAGTCGCCCCTGGCTCGACAAGCAGTGAGAGCCCGGAAAATGTCAGCCATAATCATAGGCGCCAGAGTACTTTTATCTTGGGTAAGCAAAGTATTGACGACCCCGGTTATCTTTAGATCAATGTTTCCATCTTTCCTAGGGAACACTATAAGACCCAGAAAGGCTGTCATAAAAGCCACTAGCCTGTGTTCGTCCCACTTTTGTCGGTTGCCTCTACTGCATAGTTTGAAATCCGGCTTATTGAACCCGCCCACGTGGCCGTATCTAGTATATATGAGGTGGAGACTGCAGAATCCTTTGGCAAGATCTGGATGGTGGAATGTCCGAGGTATTTTTAGGAAATCCAGAAACCTGTGTACCGTGACAGCTCTAGGTGCAATCAAGTATTTGAACCTAAAAGGGGCTTCATCAATCCCGATGTACCCTGCTATTTCTTCCAACGTCGGGGTGAGCTCGAAGTCCGAAAAATGGAACACGTTGTGTGCGGAATCCCAACAAGTGACCAATGATCTGATGATATCACCCCGAGGCTGAACGTTTAGTAGGTCCGGGAGACCTTTCAGATATTTCCTTACTTTGTCTTGCCCTTCTTTGCCTAAGTCGTTCCACCATAACCGCAATTCAAACGGGATCTTGGTCATTACTGAAAAAGGTTCGTTTTGTACCGTGCTCATCCTGCACATTTATTAGGGTGATTATGCCAAGTGAATAAAAATAAAACTTTATTTAGACGTATACTTTTTATAAAACTTTATGAAAAACCCTGCACATTTATTACTTTTTTTTTGAAAATTAAGGGTCTAAAAACTTTCATGACTTTTGGCAAAACAAGTAATTTTGCCACAAATAAAGACATATATTTATATTTATATATATATATGTAGAGATATATATATATATCAAAAATAAGACTCTTTTCCATCTTCATTTTTGTGACAGGACAAACTATATATATATATATATATATATATATATATATATATATATATATATATATATATATATATATATATATATATATTTTTTTTTTTATAAAAAGTATATAAAAGCAGAACGACGACCCCTTTTTTTCTCTTCTTTTCTATTTTTCCTTTGCAATTAATAAAACAAAACTAATAAGACATTTTCTTTTCATTTTCTCAAAATTTCGGCAGAGTTTTGACGGTATTTTGGCATTGGCCTTTTTTCAAAAATAAACAATTAACTCCTTAACCGCTATTCCTTCCTTTTCTCTTTTTTTTTTCAATTTCACATTATTCAAACACTGGTCAGCATGCGGGCTCGAGACAAATAAATGCACGGAAAACAAATGGGATGCATTAGGATGGTCCTTTCATATCAGGTTGCTAGTCCTAGACGGACCCAACCCCTGTGTTGAGTCCCCTAAGTCATATGCAACATGATGCAAATAAGCGTTCCTACTAGGGATCCGGCATGAAGTCACGTTATTCTATGTTCAAAACCTGGGTCAGTGTTCTAGACAGTGTACCCGAGCGGACAACTCGAGCCGAGGAGGGGCAACTTACCGGGAACCAAAAGGCCGTCCGGCTTCGTAACTTATCCGTCCTCTTTCTTATTTCGGGTATTGACACTAACAGAATAGGGAGTCTCGACCAGCGAGCCTTTCCCCGGAGGAAAGAAGAGATGGGTTTCGGCACAGTTTATATACAGTTCAGATAATATCAAAGCGGTAAAAGCAACATTTAGTACATTAGGCTCAAACATGTAAACATCAGATATAACCAAATATAACAATTTATCTAAGCTCGAATTTCTAACCCTGAACCAGTGGTTATGGGTCAAAATCCCCAGCGGAGTCGCCAGAGCTGTCACACCTCCTTTTTCCGCATCCGAGAGGGTGCAAGGGAGTTTTTCCAATTAAAGGACAATCGAAAGGGGATTTATTTGTTTATTTCAGAGTCGCCACTTGGGAGGTTTAGGGTGTCCCAAGTCACCAATTTTAATCCCGAATCGAGGAAAATAATGACTCTATATTATAGTCTGCATACCAGAAATCCGGATAAAGAATTCTGTTAACCCGGGAGAAGGTGTTAGGCATTCCCGAGTTCCGTGGTTCTAGCACGGTCGCTCAACTGTTATATTCGGCTTGATTATCTGATTTTATACAAGTGTGAACTTACGTGCAAAATTTAACTTTTAACCGCTTTTATCATTTATTGTTTTTATCAAGAATTGCAACGTTGTGAAAATGTATCTCGAACCGCGTTACAATCAATGTACCCGTGGTCGTCGACACACTTTGACTCCGTTGAGATTTGGATTTGGGTCACATCAATGTGCACCCGAGTTTAAGGAAATTAAATTATTAAAGGCGCGCCTAAAGCGACTAGCGTATTTATTTTGGGTAAGACCGTGGAATTTTACTAAACGGTCCATCCCGAAGTCCAAATAATTTTTAAAGCAAATATTTACTGAGGGCCCCGCAATTTGTATTTTATTTGGCGAGGCTCATCTCATTCCTATTATTTTATTATTTTTTTTAAAATGAATTTGCAACGTCATGGACACGCACCTCGAACCACGCCACAATCAATGTACCCGTGATTAGAAACACATTTCGACTCCGTTGAGAATTGGATTTGGGTCACATAAATGTGCACCCGGGTTTAAGAAGGTAAGATTTATTAAGGCGCGTCCTAAAAAGTCTAACGTATTGTTATTTTTAGGAGAGTTGTGAGATTTGCTAAACAACCCGTCCTGGAACCTAGATGCTTTGATAATACACATTTAAACAAGGGCCCCGCGTCTGCGCGTTTTGTTTATTTTCATCGAGGCTCATCTCGTTCTTATTTTTTTTTAAAAGGATATCCTATAACAACTACGTTTCTCGTCGTGTTTGTCTTTATCAATTGAAAACAGTAGATAGTCCTAATTAATTAAATGCTTGCAAGTTGTTTGTAATGACATTCAGAAAAGCTAAAAAATTTCAGAAATGAGGCTGTATGTACAGTCAGCCGAACAAACAATTATAGGCCCAAATCCAGCCCATGCGTGATAGGCCAGACCTGGGCCTCTGCCTGTTCGACGCGGGCCTACTTGGTTTGCTTCGATTTGGGATCGACCTTCATGAGGTTGAGGCCCTGAACTGATTCTTTGTTCTGTGAAATGAGTTTATCAATTTATGTGACAACATGGCAAAAGGAGAAAGAATTTTAACTAAAACGGATAGCTTTCCTATTTGGCCTACATTAGAGAATATACTACACCATCAGACTAAGTCTGAAATACAACTTATTACACTGGGCATATTTTTTCACCTAGCAGCATACATACAAGGCTAGCATTCGTTAACCTACATTGATATACTTAGTATGTAGGCTGCTTCTATTGTCCAAACAAAAATGTAACTATTTCATGACATTTAGAGTAACAGTTCATGTATATATATAAAAAACAATCTGCAGGTCTTCTCTTTTGCATTCATGCTCAAACTTTCAGTTACATTTGTGGTATTAATTGTGTACCTGGTATGGAGGACAAAGAAGGAAGGAATGATCAGCTAGGCAGTATGCAGTAAACACAGCAACAACAGATACACAGCAACAACCAAATAGCCACGAAGATGAAGCTCACACGTTGGTCGAACAGCAGACAAATATTCCCAGGAAGCAAGATAGGAAACAAGACCAATCGAGAAAAGAACCAGAATATTTTGTGCTATAGCCAACAGAAATTCAATAACCACCAAAGCTCAGTACACAACCAGCACAGTTTCAAACAATCAGGAAGACTACAACTCAATGTACAGCACACAAAACTCAATGTAGTAGCAATCACAGCTGAAGATACACAGGCTTCTCTTAATGGAACAGTAATCAACCTAGTTAGGATGACCAGCTTGATTTCTTATGCAGTTTTGGACAATGTTCAGTTACCGTATTTTCTGGAAATTTCTTTCTGTTTTTCTTCACTTTTCTTTAACTCACAAAATCCCTCTCAAAACTAAAATTTCCAACCCCGCCTTATGTTCTAAAACAGCTTATTTATAAGCTAATCGACCTAGTGCAGCCAAGCTGCCTGCTTCCTGCAACTTGCAGTCTGCCCCTCCCTATTAAGCCCATCCTTAAGCATCTTTTGGTGCCAGCCCCTTTGTTCCCCACGCCTGGCTTTCTTTAATCAAGAGTTATGGGTTCATTTTAGTATTCATTTTAAATTCCCATGCTCTTATGTCTTGTTCCCCATTGGCATTAATTTAATCCCAAATTAGTACCCTACTTGTCAGCTCATTTAAACTAATCATTTTTGTTCTTTTCAAACCCCAGACTACCCTTGCTAGCCCTTGATTATCACTGCCCTGCCCATTGCAGTATCAGGGCACTTTGGGCTTTGACCATTCGATTTCAGAACTGCCCAACCTGGCTTTTTAATTGTTTACAAGGTAGTTACAAGCTAATATTCAGGCAATGCCCAATTCAAATCACAATACAGGCCCATTCAGAATATTTGCACATTCAGTCGTAGGAGACTAATCGACGACATTTATCAAGTCGACTACACTAATTATAACGGGTAACAATCAGTCGTTCAAATAAACAACACATACAGGGACCTAAAGGGCATCAGACAATTTTTGTTCAATTACTGGGGCTATATGAATTAATTCGTTTGACGACTAATCTAATCGAACATGTACATCACAGAATACATTCAAATCATACACAGAAAACAATTGACCAAATAAAAGGTCTTTACAGAGATGAAAGAAATCCGAATGAAAAATAACAAAAAATAACAAACAAACACAACGAAACATGCTGACCACTTAATCAAAACTAACACAAAAGAAAGGAAAACTTACCGAAAATGTTTAAATCAAACAGACCCAAATCTGATTCAACTTCGAACTTTTGAGGCCGAACAAACTTTAATCAGGGTGTTCTCACATGAGAACACCTTGATTAAGGTCTATTAGACCTCAAACCCATGTCCAAACCGGCCGGATTCCCCAGGTGCATGTGTTCTAAAGTCTGGATTTCCAGATCTGATTTTTAGGGAGTTGTGGGTAGATTCGGACCAAACCAAGTTTGGTTTGGTCACGAGGAAGGTCAGGGGAGTGTCTGGTATGAAGATGGGGTGGTTTGGCATAGATCCGGGTTCGACTCAAATCTTCAAATGAAGATTCGAGACAAACGAAAGTGATTCGAGGCTCGTGGTTAGTGGATTCGTGTTCAGGACAGTGAGGTGGTCCTAGGGTGTTCAGGAGGCGGTCATCGGCGTTCATGCCGCCGGCTTTAATGGCGAGGGATACTGGGGCGGCTGCTAGGGTTCGGGGATGAGAAGGGGTTGGGGAAGGAGATGACTGAAGGGGGGTTCGGATAGGGGGTGCGGGGTAAAGGGTTGAGTTTATATATGGGGAGTCTGATTGGATCTGAGCTGTTAGATCAGATGATCTCAACGGCTTAGATCTGATGCTGAGAAACGAGACGGGGTCGTTTGATAGTTAAACGGGGTCGTTTGGTTTAAATGAGGGGTTGGGTCAGATTGGTTCCTGGGTCGGGTTTTGAAACGGGTTACTGATAGTGATCCTGAGCCGTTGGATCGAGAGTTTGAACGGCCCAGATCAGACGCATGATGCGGCGTCGTTTTGGGAGGTAGTCAGGGCAGGCCTGGTTTGGACCGGGTCAGATCGTTGGTTTGGGTCTGTTTTTTTTTGTATTTTTTTTTTGGCCCAACTTGATTTCAACTCTCTTTTTTTTCTTTCTTTTGTTTTCCAATTTAAAGAAAAATAAAAATAACTAATAAAGCAAAAATGAAATTAAAACAAATAACAATATAGCACTTCAACATAATTATCATACCAAATAAAATGTTTAAGTAAGTTAAATCATAACCTAGAACGGACGGTACACACATATATATTTTGAATTTTCTTTTAATGACACATATTTTTTGTATTTTTGTTTGATAACGACTAAATGCGAAATGGACAGACCTACAAACGACTAATAACACATGTCACGGAAAAAAAAAATCGAAAATTGTACAGCGAAATCATTTGTCACTATTTTTATTTTTTTGTTGGAGCGATTGCTCGTAAAGCAAAAATCACGTGCTTACAATTCTCATATTCATTTTCTTTTGCTTCCAATATCAGGTACACAACTGAAAAGCTGGTTATTGTAATCCGAAATATGAAGCATGAATACATATGAAGAATGAAAATTTGAAGTTTTAATTTCGTTTTTTTTTTTGTTTCTTTTGTTGATTGTATTTAAGCTATTTCATGAATTACTAAATAATAGCTGGAATAAGAAATTAATATCATAAGTTAGTCTGTAATAAATCAGTTCGGCAAAACAGGTTAATTCACTAGCTATGAAGGCTTCAAGATTGTAGGTTGATCATGAACAAGTAGCTAAATTTAGTTAAAACATGAATTTAAATTAAACATCGTAAATTAGGCATTAAGGCATGACTTGAGTTTAAGCAAGATTAGAAGAACGTTTAAGTCTAATAAACTTTCTAATAAGCTTTAGTAATTATGGTTAAATCTAGTTTCAAATGATTGTGAATAATTAATCTTAATAATATTTTAAAAAAAATAATAACAATGCTGAGTTTTAATCTAGCTATATTTGTTTATTTTGAATATTAGTTGTTGAATTTTTATTTTATTTAAAATTTCGAAATTAAGAGTAAAATTCCTTTTTTTCATCAATATTTGTATTAACCAAGCAATTAGCATGTCATGTTTTCTTAAAATTATAAAAGCTAGTAATTAATTAGGATTTTTCTTTCTTTATTTTAGAGACTAATTTTTATAGAAAAAATGTAGTCGCTTTAAGATTTGCCCATTTAAAATAAATGAGATGAGCCTCGCTTAATGAAATGTATAGATTTCGGGGCCCTCAATAAATGTACAGTTAATTGCTTAGAATTAGGGAGGAGCCGTTTTAGCAAATTTCACGGCCCTACCCAAAATAATGACACGCTAGTCGCTCTAAGCGCGTATTTAATAATGTTATTTTCTTAAATACGGGTGTGCATTTATGTAACCCAAATCTAAATCTCAACGGAGTCGAAATGTGTCGATAACCACGGGTGCAATTGATTGCGACGTGATTTGAAATACGTTTTCACAATGTTGCAATTTTTCGTAAAATAATAACAATAAATAAAAAGAATAATAAAAGCGGCTAAGGGATAAAATTTGCACATAAGTTTATAATACGTATTATATTAGATAATCAAGCCGAATATAACAGTTAAGCGACCGTGCTAGAACCACGGAACTCGGGAATGCCTAACACCTTCTCCCGGGTTAACAGAATTCCTTATCCGGATTTCTGGTGCGCAGACTGTAATACAGAGTCATTCTTTTCCTCGATTCGGGATTAAAATAGGTAACTTGGGACACCCTAAATCTCCCAAGTGGCGACTCTGAAATAAAGAAATAAATCCCGTTTCGACTGTCCTTTAGTTGGAAAAAACTCCTGTACCCCCGCGAGGGCGGAAAAAGGAGGTGTGACATCTTCATATAAACAACTTTGAGGTATATGTTTCTACACACAATCTACATCTTCACCGTTTTTTTTATTAACACCAATACCTCCAACTTAGGCTTTTAGCATCTTTCTTAACATTTAAGGAGGGGCCGGTTCAGAAGAGGGAATTATTTCACAAAAGGGTAAAGGTTTGTAATGAGGTAGCCAAAGAAAAGGTTAAAGGCTCAAATGGGGTAAACTAGTGATAATATTTATGCAATGGTAAGTTTGAAAGGCTAAAGAGGGGTTTTCAAAGATTATAAAGAATGCCTAAGGTCATCCCTCCAACCAAATATAATTAATGTTAGCATTGAAAGATCAACCGGGCAAGTTTAGATGATAAAAGTAAACACAAGAATTATTTTTAACAAAAACCAACACACGTCGCACATGAACTAATCAAGACGGATCAATTTCACTTCTTAATAAGAGCATTTAGAACAATATCATGCCAACTAGTGGGTGAAGAATCACCAAATGAGCCGAAAAATTATCACAAAAATTATTCTTCCCCATGCAACTTATTTTTTCAATTTACAACCAAAATTCGAAGGGGTATTTTTAATTCATACTTCATATACAAGAGACTAATTTTATTAGTACAACAATTCAAAAGTCTCCACATAACAAAACATGATTAATTCCCTTAAGAAAGTTGTCATGCCATCCATCATAGGGAAAAGTCACCCAGTTCAACACAAAAATATTTCTTGGGAAAGAACCGTAGCATAAAGAAAACCCAAGAAAATTTATTGAAAAGAATATTACTACTAAAGAAATAAAAATGATATAAACTAAAAACTATTAAAGAAAATAAAATAAACACTAAAGGAATAAAAATGAAATGACTAAAAACTACTAAAGAAAATAAAATAACAAAAGAAACTAACACTAAAGGAACATAAATAACATAAACTAAAAACTACTAAAGAAAATAAATAAATAAAAATAAAATAGAATAACAAAACAACTAATCCGCAAATATATCACCAATCACAAACTACGCTCGGCAAGAGCACATGATAAGCCATAGTAAAACAAGCCCGGCAAGGGCACACAATGTCCATACAAAAGCATAAGCCCGGCAAGAGCACAAGTTAAGCATCAATGTACAAATAAAGTAGCTTCCCTAACTAAAGCCACTCCCAACGAAAAATGTTGCAGTGTCCTCTCTGTACAATATCAAGATAGAATAAAAGTAGTTTGAGGGTCTCTCTGAGGTCTGCATTAGACTAACAGACTGCGGAAAAAAAGGCTAATCACTTTCGTGTAGATTTCTCGGCCTCATCATCATCGGTAGCATCAATATCATCACTAGCAGCATTTGACATGAGGAATACTCTTCGCTATCATCGTTGTTCTCGACTGGTATCTTCCTGTTCGGCTGCCTCCATTTGAAGATGGCCTTGATGCCTCTCTACATCTTTATCATAAACTTACCATTCTTCTTATTTCTCATTTTCTCTTTTTGGAAGTCCGTCTGAGGATCTACATATGCCTTGGCCATGTTGCCATAGGCTGCCTCGAGTCTGCTAACAAAAACTACCAACTTCTCATAAAACTCTACCTGCTTTTTCTTGGAATCTAAGTAGGTATTCATTTCTTCCCTAGTAAAATACTCAGGCCTAGGCTGGGGGTATGAAGGTTCACTAGGGAGCTGTGACACTAAGTCACGGATTGCGCCAAGTTGCGAGTTCAACATCCCAAATGGTCCCTCAAGCAATGTTGCATATGAGGATGAATCTGGTCCACCAACAGTGGTGACTTTCCTCTTCTTACTATTTACTGCACTATCCTCGCCCGTTACTCTCAACAGATGAAAGGGTTTGTAGGTCGGTAACCAATGATTGGTGTTACGCACCTCAACATCTGCCCGCCGGCATAAATATACATTCAGTTAAGGGAACATCAAGTCTGAACTATTGTCTAGCAAATACTCTTTCAGCTGCTGAATAATATAATGGCCGACATTCACATGAATGCCGTCAAGTATACATGCGATCATCAGGGCCCTGCCATATGAGACATCTAAAATATTTTCACATGGTGATACTCTGTTGCAGATGATGTAAAGCCACATCTTGGCCTCAGCTGTGAAGTCGATAGACTTCAAAACCTTTCTCTTGTTGGTCCACTTTGCTCTCATGCCTGCGGGATAAAGTTTAGAAACTAGCCAATCTCCGTTTGAGCAATGATCCTTTTCTCGCACCGGCTCAAATGGATGGTCAGGAAGCCCTAGAATACCATTGATCTGTTCAGTCCCAAACCTCACTGTTTTGCCTTTTATGGTGAGTTGTGGGTCGTCGATATTTGTATGCTTAAGGTTTGCGTAAAACTCACAAATACACTCCTCATTGGCCTCGCACGAAGTAGGCATGAAACAAGACCATCCGGTGATATGCAAACGGCCATAAAAATCTGGAAGTAACTCGGCCAATTTATCCTCGGAGATCCCTTTTTCAAGCACGATCATTTTTGTGATAAGGTTGTCATAATATCGGCGATGACAATTAGCAGACATGAAGCATTCATTGTCAAATTGTTCCACCACAACTTCTTCTTCAATTTCATGATTAAACGCCATGTTTTCGTTCAAGTTCGTGTCTATTTTTGAAGTTTAAAGTACTAAAAATTAAAACCAAGTTAGTCGAAAATTATAATCATTTTAAGCAATTCAAAAAAATGCAATTAGACCAAAAAATCAAGCCAAATGGACCCAGGAAGTCAAAGTTGCAGAGCTACTATTTTTTGCAAAACTGCTTAGTTACTGCAGCTACTGAAAAGCCATCGCAGGTGCGGTTCCGCTTCTGCGGAAATCGTGCGCTTCTGCGAACATTCCCAAGCTGACCAGAGATCGCACATGTGAAAAAAGCATCGCAGGTACGAGGCCGTAGGTGCGGTCCTGTGTTCCCATCTGCGGTGTTCATCAAAGGGTTCATAGGCACAGAAATTTTCGAGTCTTTTCACTTATAAGCATGATTTTAGCACATAATTTATACTCAAGAATTCTAAATTAGTGCACTACATGAACATACGACTTGATTAAACCTGATTTTACGGTACTTAGCACTAAAATTTCCTTTGGACAGTTTGTTGAACACTTAGCAAGCACAAAGTGCGTTTTGATTCTTTGAAGCAATTGGGTACTCAAACTTCCTCAATTCTTTCCAACAATAACAGCACACAAAACTACACTTAACCAATGTCCCTCACTCCTAAAACTAACATTTATAATAAAATTAAAAAAAGAAAAATGGGACTGTGGGAGTTCGTCCATAAAAAAATCAGAGATGAAGATGAAGAAGAAAATAAAAATAGAAGAGTGAAGTAGAAAAAGGAACTGAAGATGATACCTATGTTGCTTTGTGTGTGAGAACTTGAGTGTGAGCAGTGGTGAAGAGCAATAGCGTGAGAGATGAGAGGAGTTACATTTTTGGGGAAGGAGGGTATTGAATTTTACTTGTTAGGGCACATATGGATTCTTTAAAATTGCCTAATGAGTTGCATCTGCGTATTTTAGACTGCTTCTACGACCACACTTGAGTGGTTAAAGAACCGCTTCTATGAACATTCCACATCTGCGCTTCAATTATCGCTTCCGCGATGCCGCATCTACGAGAAAAGTTTCCGCATATACGGTTACACCAGATGACTAATGCACAGACTAGGCAGCCACTATTTTTGCTCCAACACTTGAAACTCCTCAATTCAACTCCCAAAGAATCTAAAACTTGGCAGATTAGTTAAAAATAATATACTAAGATATTCTAAAAAAGAAATTTCAAAAATGACTAAAATTTTGAAAACAATGGGTTGCCTCCCACCAAACGCCGCATTTAATGTCGTTGTATGACGCAAATCAGCTTTACCACTTTTCTCGCCACTTGGAAGATATGAACTGGGCACCTAACTTGGAATCTAGTTTGTGACCGCAAGTGAGGGGGGTGGTAAGTAGATGATCAAGCCAAACTTTAATTTCTTCATTTTGTATTTCTTGGCTTTCATGTGAGAAATGTCATTTTGCCTTCTTGTGCCTTCAAATTGTAAAATGTATGGCCTTTGCCTTTCTTCCTCACAATCCTTCATTGATTCGTGTAATTTAATTTCCATATCACCACACAACTCCAATGTTGAGAAATACTTGGAATGTAACATCAAGCCTCCAAATTTCAATTCTTTTCGAATTTTGACATCCTCTTGGTCCCCCGAACTAGAGTCAATTTCAACCTCATTTTCAATTATACCGGTTGACTCTAATCCTATATTTTTCTTGGCATCACTAACATGCATGGAGTCGGTTGGTGGATGTTCAATTCTTGATTCCTCAAAATAGAGCTCAATTTCTTCCTCGAAGTCGGGCTCTTCTTGATCTCTTTCCACCCTCTCAAGTTGGTGGACATAGTGAGCCTCAACCATTATTTGCATTTGATCTTCCAAAGTGCGGATATTCTCATTATTTTGAGTTAAAACTTGTTTCAAGTCCTTGAGTGACAAGTTGTGCTTCTCCTCATTTTCAAGTATGGCCTTCAATATGAGCATCATCCTCTCATTTTGAGCATTTGAGAGTTCTTCTTGATTTGGATCAAGTGCCAAAGAAGGATTTTTGGCTTCAACATCTAAGGAAGGTTCTTGGCTATCATTCACTTTAGAGGCTTTTTGGACCTCTAAACTTCAAGCATTTCTCCCATTTGTAAGTTTAACCTTTCAACCGCCAAGCCATTTTGAAGATTATTTTCCAAAAGCTCCTCCAAGGTATTTTTCTCTTTGTTTCTTCCTTCAAGTAGACATTCTATCATGAGCTTGAACTCTCCATTTTAACCATGCTCAATTTCTTCCACTTTCATATCCTTATAATTTTCATCACAAAAGCAGAATCATCATAGCGGGGGATCAGGGAAGGGAAGGACAAATAAGCACAATGATCCCAGTGACCATTTTGATGACCACACTTATCACAAATACTCCACTCATGGGTTTGAGATTGTGCGCATAATCCGGCCCCGAGAGAATTTAAATAATTTTGCCAAGAGTGTGGTCCTCCACAATAAGGACAAGGGTCGTCAAAGTATGAACAACTATCATCCGACCAATTTTTATTACATGATGTCATTTTTCAAAACTAAGAACATAAACAAGAAACAAACAAAGATAAGAAAATAGTTACATAAATATTCACAAGTCTGGACTAAAGCATATAAGCTTACTTCTCAAACAACCTAAATACGTCAAATTGTTCCCCGACAACGACAACAATTTTGATAACATCCAAATCCACTACTAAAAAGTAAATGAATACGGTTGCATGCAATATAATTTACCCAACTATGAGTCGGGGTCAAATCCCACAGAGAATAATATGTAGGTGATTAGGAGTGTAAGAGAATTAATACTTATTATGCTAAGCCAAACGCTCAAAAAAGTTTTGACAAAATATTTATATCTAAATGCAAAAATAAAAGTTAACCTAGAAAGCAAGTAAAATGATCAATGGCTACAAGCATGGATGCAATAGAAATTACACTCAAGTAATGATCAAATGTATTTTACAATTTTATAAATATGAGCGAGTTTATGTTAATTAGCCTCGGGTAATAATTCTATATTAGTTTCTTCCGAAGACTAACAAGACTTTCTAATTGAATTATCCCTAAAATAATTAAGAGATTAAGCACACCCGAATACGGCTACAAGTAGTTCAATCTTATCCCTAGGTAGAATCTATAAAGTGAGAGTTAAAGCCTCAAGTTTTTGTTAATTAATCTTTCCCAATCCAAAGTTATCTTTCCTAAAATTAATTCGCAGTCAATGGGCGAGTCCTAGGGTTAGCTAATCCCTTTGGAACCATTAAAGAACAAGAATAATTAAAGAAATAATAACTTATTTCATAATAACTAAAAATCATTCAATACATAAGCATAACAAAATATTTAATCCACACTTTAAATATGAATATCTTCATAAACAAGATTCAAGTGTTGGGAAAAATATTAAACACTTAGATATACAATACAAAGCAAGGAAATGAAGAAATGACCATAAATGAGTAAGAAATTCTCAACCAAAAGCCTCAAATCTTCAAGACCCAATTGTGTGTGCAAGAACCCTAGCTCCAAAAAACTTGTGTTCTCTAGTCAAGAGACTCAAATATTAAGCCAAAGATGTGTTTTCAATAAGCTAGGTTGTGTATTTGTGGGTTTGGAATCGAGAAAATATGAAATACCAAAATTGCCCATAGCTGAAGCCCGTTGACTACACCTGCGGAACAATCCTCGCAGGTGCGGTTCCGCAGATGCAGATACCTACTCACAGAAGCGGTGTTTGGTGGAAAATATTTGCTCCGCAGAAGCGAACTTTCACACGCAGAAGCACGACAGATGCGGACATCAAGCGCAGAAGCGCGATCGCAGATGCGGTTTCTACCTACCAGGTCTTCTTCCGCAGATGCAAACCTTCTCTTGTAGATGCGATATCGCATAAGAGAACAGTGTTTCACATATGCAAAATCACTGGAGGATTTTGCATTATTTCAACTCTCTTTTGCTTAATTCCACTTCATTTGATTTCAATTCTCTTCAAGACTTCATTTTCTTGAAAATCTAGCAATACACATCATAAGCAGCCTCATATTATACTTAACACAAAATCTAAAGAAAAGAGACTAAAATAAATGATAAAAAATCACCACTCATCATTCGTTTTCACAAAGTCAAAGTTTGATCAATATTTTCTAATTTAAACTTCTAAGTCAAGAATCAAGGGCCCAAATCAACCCGAAAGCTTCCAGGAACGAAAGTAACCAACCCCACAAGTTATAAAATCATAAAATACACATGTGTTAAGAAATAAAAGGGATAATGGGGCACAATTACACAAAATGACTGATTGGGTCGCTACATTCTTCCCCTCTTAAAACAAATGTTCGTCCACGAACGTGCATAAGGATATACCTGAAGTGGTGAATAGATGAGGATAACGACTCCGCATATCATGCTCGGTCTCCCAGGTCGCCTCCTCGATTGGATGACCCCTCCATTGAACCTTTACTGAAGCAATACTCTTTGATCTCTACTTTCAGACATGTCGGTCTAAGATAGCCGCATGCTCCTCAATATAAGTCAAATCCTCGTCCAATTGGACTTTGCTAAAGTCTAAAACATGAGACGGATCACCATTATATTTTCGGATCATAGAGACATGGAATACCAGATGAACCGTGGATAAACTAGGCGGCAAAGTAAGCTCGTAAGCCACCTCCCCAATCCTCTCAAGGATCTCAAAATGTTCGATATACCTAGGGCTTAACTAGACCTTCTTCCCGAACCTCATCACACCCTCCATGGTGAAACCCGAAGCAACTCGCTCTCCAACCATGAATGCAACATCATGAACGTTCTTATTCACATAATGCTTTTATCTATATTAGGCTGTAAGAAGCCAATACAGGATCATCTTGACCTTCTCCAAATCATCTCGAACCATATCAGTGCCTAATAACTTAGCCACTCCTAGCTCAAATCACCCAACTGGAGAACGACAATGTCTCTCATATAGGGCCTAATAGGGAGCCATCTGAATACTTGATTGGCAGTTGTTGTTGTGGGCGAAATTTGCAAGTGGAAAGAACTAATCCAAAGAACCCCTGAAATCTATAACACAGGCGTGAAGCATATCCTCCAATATCTGATTAGTGCGCTCGGACTGTCCGTCCGTCTGAGGGGTGAAATATTGTACGCAACTCAACCCGTATGCCTACCTCATACTGTACAGCTCTCCAGAAACATGATGTGAAATGCATACCCCGTTCAGAGATAATGAATACTAGTATGCCATGAAGTTGGACAATCTCACTGATATAAACTGGATCTAGTTGCTCTGAAGAATAGGTAGTCACTACCGGAATGAAATAAGTTGACTTGGTCAACCTGTCCATAATCACCCATACCATATAAAATTTCTTCTGAGTCTATGGGAGTCCAACAATGAAGTCAATGGTAACACGCTGCCATTTCCACTCGGGAATATCAAATCGCTGAAACAAACCACCTGGCCATTGATGCTCATACTTTACCTGCTGACAATTTAGGCACCAAGTTACATACTCCACTATATATTCCTTCATCCTCATCCAATAATAGTGTTGCCTCAAGTCCTGATACATCTTAGCGGCACCTGGATGAATGGAGTACCGCAAACTATAAGCCTCCTGAAGAATCAAATCGCGCAACCCATCTACATTAGGCATACATAACAGGCCCTATATCTGCAACACACTGTCATCTTCGATAGTAACCTCCTTGGCATCGCTTTGCTGAATTGTGTCCTAGGAGAAGCAAATGGGGATCATCATACTGACGCTCTCTGATACGATCATGTAGAGAAGACCGAAAAATCATGTAGGCAAGAACTCGACTGGGCTCTGAAATATCTAATCCAACAAACTGGTTGGATAAGGCCTGAACATCCAATGATAATGGTCTCTCTGCTACCGGTATATATACTAGACTACCCAAACTCTCTGCCTTTAGACTAAAGGCAACGACAACCACATTGGTCCTCCTGAGATGATATAGAATGATGATATCATAGTCCTTAAGCAACTTTAACCACCTCCGTTTCTACAAATTTTAAGATCCTTCTGTTTGCACAAATATTGTAGACTCCGGTGGTCGGTAAAGACCTCACAAGGAACACTGTACAAATAGTGTCACCAGACCTTCAATGCATGAATAATGGCTGCCAATTCTAAGTTGCGGACCGGATAATTCTTCTCATGAGTCTTCAACTATCGAGACACATAGGCAATCACCCTACCATCTTTCATCAAAAATGTGCCAAGTCTAACATGTGATGCATCACAATACACAATATAAGACCCTGAACCCATATGCAACACCAAGAGTGGGGCTGTAGTCAAAGCAATCATGACCTTTTGAAAGCTCGCCTCACACTCCTCAGACCATCTGAAAGGAGCACCCTTCTGGGTCAATCTAGTCATAGGTGTAGCTATAGATGAGAAACCCTCTATGAAACAACGATAATACCCGGCCAAACCAAGGAAACTCCGGATCTCAGTAATTGAAGACGGTCTGGGCCAATTCTATATTGTTTCAATATTTTTCTGATCTACCTTGATCCCCTCACTTGACACTACATGACCCAAAAAAGCCACTGAATCAAGCCAGAATTCACACTTTGAAAATTTTACATACAGTTTCTTCTCTCTTAAAGTCTAGAGCACGATCCTCAAGTGCTGCTCATGATCTTTCCGACTGTAGGAGTACACCAAGATGTTGTCAATAAACACAATGACAAAAGAATCAAGATATGACTGGAATACACTGTGAAGGCAGTCTTTGAAATACGCGAATCCCGAATTTTCAGATGATGATAACCTGACCACAAATCAATCTTTGAGAACACTCGGCACCCTATAACTGATCAAATTAGTCATCAATGCGTGGTAAAGGATACATGTTCTTCATTGTAACCGTGTTCAACCGCTGATAATCAATACACATGCGCATAGAACTATCCTTCTTCTTCACAAACAAGACCGAAACACCCTACAACGACGCATTAGGCCGAATGAAACCCTTATCAAACAACTCTTGTAATTGCTCCTTTAACTCCTTCAACTCCATTTGGGCCATACGATATGGTGGAATGGAAATGGTCTAAGTGTGCGACAATGAGTCAATCCCAAAATTAATATCCATATCGGGCAAAATGCCTGGAAGTTCCACTGGAAATACATTTGGGAGTGTCTCACTGCCAGAACTGACTCAATGGTAAGAGTATTAGCTATGACATCTCTCACAAAGGCTAGATAAGTATCACATCCCTTCTCGACCATCTGCTGAGCCTTTAGAAATGACACAAACCTGCTAGGAACATAATCCAACGCACCCCTCCACTCTAACCATGGCATATCTGGTATAGCCAACATCAAGGTCTTGGCGTGACAATCTAGAATAGCATGATAGGGCGACAATCAGTCCATGCCCAAGATAACATCAAAGTTTACCATACTAAGTAACAATAGATCATCAACTTTGGTCTCGAAACCATTAATAACAACTAAACACGACTTATGCAAGATCAAGAAAGCTAAAAATCCAAGGAATTCAAGAAGTCCAAGAATACATCCAAGATTAAGATTTCTTTTCCTTAAAGATTGGGATTTCTTATTTCTTGTTTCCTAGTAATTTAATTTTTGTTTTAGTAGGATTATATTTGTAGTTAGGATTGTTAGTTGGTATCCCATTCCTACTAGAATTCTTTTTCCTATTTTAGTTAGAATAGGTTTTCTTAACCTTATTCTTATTCTAGTTTAATTAGAAATAGTTTTCCATAACCTTACCAATTTTACTCATTGTAAGACCTATTTAAAGGGCTTAATATGTTGAAAATAAAGATTGGTGATTAGTTTTTCTAAGCTATTGCTTCAAAAATGTGATTTACTTTTTATTTCATTGTTCTTCCTTTATTCAACGCTTCTTGCAATCTTGCGGGATTGAAGAACGTGTGGGTGAGGTTTCATCTTATATTCTTCTAATGTGAGTTTGAAGAATGCTTTCGCTAGTTTTGTGAAAAACTTTAGTCGGGTGCTTTTGTTTTTCTCTCTTTTTTGTACTTGAGAGGTGCAAAACCTTGAAAGTATATCAATTTGATATCAGAGTGCAAGTTCCAGGTCTGAATTCTTGATTTTTTACCTTGTTCATCGTGCCACCAAACAAGAAAATACCAAGTTCGAGATCCTCTTCAATGGATCTTCAATTAAAAGTTCTTAAACTAGAATCCTTGAATGAGACAATGAAGAAATTAAAGTGCAACTAGATAGCTTTAAAGTACAGTTAGATGGCTTGAAGGAATCAGTGGAGAATCTGGCTTAATTAGGTAAATGCTTGGTGCATCAAAATCAACCACGATATCCGCCACAACACTAAAAACCTCCACTGCCGCCACCACCACCAAGACGTAATATACCAGTGCTACCGCGACATCTTCCACTTTGAAATCTACCAATTCAACCGTGTAGAACAGGACATAATGAGCAAGCGAAAGAATTTATAGCTAACCAGGGCATAAAAATACCAATGCACCATGCCCAATATGATAATTATTCAGATAATCAAGGGACTGAAGAGGACGAAACTAATGAAGACCAATATCGAAGAAGCGAGGACCAAACATTGGATCCACTAATTGAGGAGTTCCCACCGAAGTTTTATGATGATTCGAACCTAACTATGTGTGTCATTGACTTTCCACCTTTAGAGATGCTCAACACAATATTGACTTGACTGTTGACTCTATCAATCAAAACAAGGCAACATATAGTCCACAAAAATATGCTAGAATAAGAGGAAAAATAATTACCTATAAATAGGTGGATAATGGAGAGTTTGAGTCCATGTATTGGAGAAATAAGATGTCTTAATGTCATATATATATATATATATTATCAAAGTGACTATTGGTATACAAGCGATGCAATTGATGCATACCCAAGAAGAGTGTTTATCTCCATACTTAATTCAAAGCTAGACATGGAGTTGGCTAAGTTTCATGAAGTTCTAACACCAATAACTTCATATCGTTAGTTGAAGTTTGATACCCAATATAGAAAGATTACATGGAGAAGGCATGGTAGAAAGTTGGAACTTAGAAAGTGGGATTTAGTTCGACCACATTCTAAGTTTTCTTACAACGTGAAGAAGCTCTATAATAATTTAGCAAAGTTTAACTTGAAATCTGGATTGAGTCCCATTCTTATTATAGCAAATCTTGTGCCATCTATGGAGGTTGTTTGACTGGAGGACGACTTTTTTTCAACCAGGGAAGAATGATGCAAGATCAAGAAAGCTAAAAATCCAATAAATTCAAGAAGTCCAAGAATTCATCCGAGATTAAGATTTATTTTCCTTAAAGATTTGCATCAGTCTTATTTCTTGTTTCCTAGTAATTTAATTTTTGTTTTAGTAGGATTATATTTGTAGTTGTAGTCAAACTAGGATTGTTAGTTGGTATCCCATTCTTACTAGAATTCTTTTTCCTATTTTAGTTAGGATAGGTTTTCTTAGTATCATTCTTATTCTAATTTAATTAGGATTAATTTTTCTTAACCTTGCTAATTTTACTCATTGTAAGGCCTATTTAATGGGCTTAATATGCTGAAGATAAAGATTCGTGATTAGTTTTTCTAAACGTGATTTACTTTTTATTTTATTGTTCTTCCTTTATTCAACGCTTCTTGCAATCTTGCGGGATTGAAGAACGTGTGGGTGAGGTTTCTTTTCATCTTACATTCTTCTAACGTAAGTTTGAAGAACACTTTCACTAGTTTTGTGAAAAACTTTAGCGGGGTGCTTTTGTTTTTCTCTCTTCTTTGTGCTTGAGAGGTGCAAAACCTTGAAAGTACATCAATGACCAATACACATGATCCACAACAATAGAATCTCCCACAGGCATGGACACATAAATAGGAGAACTCAAAGAATCACGAGATATATCCAAATACAGAGCAAAGTAAGATGACACATATGACTAAGTGGATCCGGATCAAATAAGACTAATGCATCTCTATGACAAACTGGAACCATACCTATAATGACTAAGTCTGAAGCAACTGCCTCCGTCCTATCCTGAAAAGAATAGAATCTAGCCTGGCCTCCCCCTCTAGTACAACCTCTAACCGCCCGTCCCCCACCCCTACCTGGCTGTGCGAGTGGAGCGGCAAACTGGGCCAACAATCATGGCTTGAGAAGTCTATGGACCTGATTGAATCCATGGAGCCTGAGTGGTCTGTGAAGGTGCACCCCTCCTGAGTCTATGGCAATCTCCAACCATGTGGCGGGTATCACCACACTCAAAGCAAGCTCTCAATGGGCGTGGCTACTGGGACTGGCTTGGTCCTGGGTGGCTGGATTGATCGCTGAAGGCACCCCCATGCAGTAGGTGCACTAGAAAGTAGTTGAGCAAAGTGTGTAACCTAAGACCTTGGAACAGCCGGAGCACCACTAGAAGCTGGAAGTGCTGAGTGAACTGGATGACTCATATAGCCTCTACCATGATGGGTTGTAGCTACAGTGTGACCACCATTAAATTCTCTCGTACCTCGAGGCCTCTTGTCCTCCATATCATCTCTCACAGCCCGCATACCCTCCAACCTCCGTGCAATCTCTACCACCTGTTGATATGTGGTATCTTTCTCTAAACCTCAAGCTATGCTGAACCTAATACCATAGGTGAGCCTCTCGATAAATCAACGGACTCACTCTATGATTATAAAAACCAAGACAAATGCATGTTTGCACAAATCACTGAATCAGACATCATACTCGACATTGTCATAGTAGCCGGCCCAGCTGCTCAAACTCCCCCCGCCATGCATCCCTAAGGGTCTGAGGGACAAACTCTCTCAAGAATAACTCTAAAAATCGAGTCCATGTAAGTGAAGCTGCCTCGGCTGGGCTACCCTACTCGTACACTCGCCATGACAGATACGTCACTCCGGACAGCTGGAAAGTAGTGAAAGCAACCTCACTCATCTCTATGATACCTATAGTGCAGAGAATATGATGGCACTCCTCAAGAAAACCGTGTGCATCCTCTGATGCTAAACCACTGAAAGTAGGAGAGTGATACTTTTCGAACCTCTCGAGCCTAAGCTGCTCCTACTCAAATGATGTTGCCCTAACCACGGGCTGAACTGGAGCAACAGGTTGTACCGGTATAACCTTTGGGACCTGATCAACCTGAACTCGCTGCTCTGTGGCATGGGTCACGGGAGTTTGAGATCCTCCCCCAGCTTGAGATGCAGCTGGTTCAAGTGGGATCAATCTCACCTGAGCTAAGGTACCACACATGCTCAAGAACTGTGCGAGGGTCTCCTGAAGTGCTGGGATGGCAACAGGAGCCTCGGGTGCCTATCCCCCAACTAGAGCTACTGGTGGCTCCTCTATCGCAGCTCGGGCATGTGCTCTGGCTGCACCACGTGCCCCTCCCAAAATAGCTACATGCGCTTTAGCGCATCTTATGATGTCGCGTGGCTTCATGCAATTCTCCTACAAGCAACACACGCATAAGTCCCACCTTATACCACCACATGCATATCAATCTCAAGCCTTATACCATCGGATGCGCGTCAATATCACATTACAATAATAATTCGCACCACAAGTTCCCGTATATCACAATTCGCCAGCAATCCATAATATTAATGTTTCCATAACTAGTACGGTTGCATACTCGATCTAGTTGACTTTTAAAATATTCAAATTGAGAGAAAAAGCAACTCAAGAAAAATAAACACAAAAGTGGTTCGAGGTCGTCCCCACCTAAATAAAATAAAAATAAAGAAAAAGAAAAATATTAAAAGTCTATATATTCATCCACGGTGTCCGTAAGGGCCTTTTAATTACATGTACTTCGGGGCATTCCCCGGGTAAAATATTTACAAGCTACTCAGGTCATTTCCCAGATAAAATAATAAACTAAAGGGGACGACCTCTAACCTCAATCACGATGTAAAATCCTAAAGTTTGGCTACCCGAACAATAACGGTCTAAGCATGCATTCCAACGACACATTTAGACCAAGCATAAGTAAAAATAATAGAAAGTGCTCTCAAGCCCAATTTCCTTTTTAGCTTCAAATCAACTTCCTCGACCAAAACCCTTTCCAATTTTACTAACCCGATCCCAACTCACTGTTTTCTTCTAATTACGGGCAAAATTGCCAGAACAACCCATTTACGTTTAGAATCAACTTAAACCCAAATTATTTCTTAATTAACCAATGTAGCAGCCTACGTTCGATAACAATTTTTAGCATGCGAGTTCAAGATAACTGTGATATAAGCATCAACTAGGCATGAAGATTAAATGAAAACGACATCACGCTCAGAGAAGCAAAACTTCATTCATTCACATATTAACCAAGAACAAGTTAAGAAACAGACCTTAGATATATTTTTCCAAATGAAATCTGAAAATGCTTAATACCAGAAGACTTAAATAGCGACAACCTCGACGGAACCGCAAATCTGCTCGGAAACCTCAAACTACAACCTTCGACGACCTCGAAACTCGCCGGAAAACTCGAATTAAACCAAAACAAATGGAATCAACAGACAAATTACAAAGCTGTTGCTGCTTGCTATTTGATGTGCTTTGTGGATGAATTTCGCAGTCCTACCCGAAAAAGGCATACCCAATCGCAAAAGCAGAAGAAGCAGTGAAAGACAATGGAGCAAACATTCCCAGGTAAAATAGCAAACCTAGGAAAACATCAGATTTGAGAGTGAAGCCGCCAAATTACTACTACTGGCTTGCCTTCTGTTCACTGCTCAAGACTACCTTAGGATTAACATCACCAACCACACACTAATATGAACCAATTGAAAAGCACCTTCTAGCCAGTACTTTCAATACTTGAGTATCCCTTCCTTTGTGTGAATCAAGATATTAGAACTTTTCATCCTTCTTATTGATAATATATAAACACCAATGTATTTTTTTGTGGATAGAGACGAAGATTTTATCGCATTCGGGGAGGCAGTAACCCAGCTTTGACGTCTCTCTTTCCCCTCATTTTTGTTTTGCCGTCTTCCCTTCCCTCTTTTATTCTCACTCTCATTTTGTTGTTTGCAGGTTGCGTCTATTTTTTGGAGATTTTTGTTCTTCATTTTTTGCTCTGTTTCGGATGGTGTTGCGGCTGAAGAAGAAGAGAGGAACGACTGCCTTAGGGTGTTTGGTCGCTGATGGCTGTTTGTGTTCAGCCGCTGTGGATTTTTGGATGGAGATGAAATCCCTAGCCGGTGTTCCTAGGTTGAAGAAGAAACATGTCTCATTGGTTTTGGGGTGTCTTAAGGGTGAAGGGTTATTAGGAAATTAGGCTTTTTTTGGGTTTAAGAGTATTGAGCTCAAAAGGTGGTCCAATTTTGGGCTTGGATTTAGTAGATTAGGGTTTGGTCCATGTCTTATTGGGTTTTAACTTTGGGGTTAGAAGACTAAATAACATAATGTTTCTATGAAATATAAAAACCACTCTTAATTAAAATAAATTACTAAAATAAAACTAAACAACAAAAGTGAAACTATTTGTATTTTTATTTTATGAATGGTAAATAACATAAAAGTAACTAAATAAAGAAAATATTTTTTATAATTTTTTTTGGTGATAAAATAAACTAAAAGAGTCAAAACTAGTTAAAATAATGATATTAGGTCTAAACTAAATATTTAAATGCTAAAATATGTAAAATCTTGGGGAGGGTCAAAAATTATATGTCTACAGCTGCCCCTCTTTGACTGGAAACACGAAGAGTTTTCAGACAAAGAACGACGAGATAGGTTTTTTGAACGACCCTTATTTAGAGAGACCAAAAACTAAAAGAAAGGAGAATGTGACCGAGCTCTAGTATCTGAGCTGCCTACATATCCTTGGCTATAAAGGAATCAGGCCACGCGTAGTTCAGAAGTAGGAAGAGTGACGGAGTTTACCGAAGTGGAGAGCTGATTGAAGTGTCGTCGAGGCTCCGGTCTGCGGTCCTGTTATTACATCAAATCAAAATCTATAAGAACTAAGCAAGCCTATCAGCTATGAGTTACAAGATTCATATCTTTAAGTCTACTGAAGCTTGATCTTGAGTCTTGAATGGTTCTTCATGCAGACTTTGGATTTGAACCTTGATGCTTGCTAGCTGCAGGTGCTGATTTATTCTTCCACGACTTCTTCAGATCAAGACAAGACATGCAGTGCTCGTAATTTCAACCATGTCTTGAGCAGTTCACATCTTTCATCTGCTTATGCATTTGGATTTACTTTCTTTTCTTTCATTCTGGATTGACACTACTTCTGTTGGTCATCTCGGACTGTTGACTCGCATTCTTGTCGCGACTTTTGCTACTTCTAACTTGAATTTAATTTTGAAGTGACTTTTGCTACTTCTACTTTTCACCTAATTCTCCAGGTGGGCTCCTGCTATTGACTTGAAACTTGAAATAATTCCGAAATGAATTCCCTCATTCTCCAGGTGGGTGCCTGCAATAAAAAAAAATTCTGCCCCAATTTGCACTCGGGAGATTTGTGAGTTGTTAGCAAAATTGTAAATCACCTATGCTATTGATGAAAACAAAACTAAAGACTTTACTAGGATGTGCGTCTCCTGTGAGTAAAACCAAAAATATTGGACTAGCAAGTGTGTCTGCTAAGAATAAAACCTGAATGACCTAAACTAGAAAGTGTGTCTCCTAGATTTAAGATTGAGCTTGCGGAAAACTATAAACTAAGCTTGACCAAAGTAAAATTGACCCTATTCTCCAGGTGGGACCCCTAATTTCAAGAAAACTAAAGATTAATAACTTAAGAAAACTAAAAATTGACCCTTTTTTTTCGAATCCAGACTTCCCTTTTTTTTTAGAAAAAATATATTATACCTGGAGAAAATTTATCAGACTAAGTTTTAATCTTAGGAGAAAGATTCATCAGACTAAGATTTTGATCCTAGGAGAAAGTTCATTAGACTAGGTCTCTTTTCTTCTTCTTTTTTGGTATCTTAGGAGAAAAATTCATCAGACTAAGATTTCTATCCTAGGAGAAAGTTCATCAGACTTGGTCTTCTATCTTAGGAGAAAATTCATCAGACTAAAATTTCGATCCTAGGAGAAAGTTCATCAGACTAGTTCTTCTATCTTAGGAGAAAAATTCATCAGACTAAGATTTCGATCCTAGGAGAAAGTTCATCAGACTAAGACTTTTTATCTTAGGAGAAAGATTCATCAGACTAAGATTTTTATCCTAGGAGAAAATAATCAGGCTAGGTTTTCTTATCTTAGGAGAAAGATTCATCAGACTAAGATTTTTATCTTAGAAAATTCATCAGACTAGGTCTTTTTTTTTTTTGAATCTTAGGAGAAAAATTCATCAGACTAAGATTTCTATCATAGGAGAAAGTTCATCAGACTAGGTCTTCTATCTTAGGAGAAAGATTCATCAGACTAAGATTTCTAGGAGAAAGTTCATCAGACTAGGTCTTCTATGATAGGAAAAAAATTCATCAGACTATGATTTCGATCCTAGGAAAAAATTCATCAGACCAGTACTTTTTATCCTAGGAAGAAAAATGTAAAGAGAAATGGCAACATTTGATGCACATTAGCAAGACAGATAAAGTCAAAGATTTGAGAAACTTCCCTTTGTCAGCTCTTCTCTTCTTCTTTTTTCATTTTCTTTCTTTCTTTTCTTTTTTTTCTTTTTTGTTTTTGAACCAACTTGTTTGCACTTCTTTGTTCCTGTTTCAAACAAAGAAAACTTGTGAGTTTAAAATGTGGTGGTTAGTTTGTGGCCTTGACTATGAGGACGATTTCTCTTGCACTTGTCACGATCAACTTGGATTTCAACTTGGAAGACAGTTGTGATGACCCGCCATGTCATCATGCCACATAGGCGCCATTTGGCATATATTAATGCCATGTTGAAGCTTACATAAGAATAAGGCTAGCATTTGTGAGAAGATTCTAGAGAAGTATGGACATTTCCTTAGGAAAAACCTAGATCCTTATGGATTTGCTAGGAAAGTCCTTGGAATCTTCTAGGCTTGTAGAGAATTCTAGAAAAAGCCCTTATCTTATAAATATCAAGGACTTGTGTAATAATTAATATTTACACACTAGCCCCTAGGAGACTAGTATATAAAGGGGGTCATTCATTTGTAATTCATCAAGCAATCAATTCAAGTTCTCTCTAATACAAAGCTTCCTTGAACAATTCTCTTGTGTTCTTTCTACCATTCTCTTAGCGGTCTTAAAGGTAGTAAGGCTGACTTGGCATAGCAAGAACGTGAGCAATTTGTGCAAGATCGTGAGCGAGTTGTCAAGTGCCGCATGTGTACTTAGTTAACAACTAAGGACGTGACAACGTGGTATCAGAGCGAAGGTTTCAACTAAGGGAATGGCGAACGGCGGAGAAATTAACGTTGCTAACACCCAAGCCAACGTCATCCAGGATGCTGCTGGCAAGAGCGGCCGTAGCAAAAAGAGGAATGCCACCAACAAGAGCCAGGAGGTGCCACCTGAGGTTGTCTCAAACGAAGGGCTTACATCCCAAGAACTATCTGCCACTGAGGCGAGCGAGGATGAAGTGGAGGTCCTTCCAGAGGACGTCTCGCTCGGTAAAGAGTGGGTGATGAAGATGAACGCGGGGATGGATGCCGTGGAGGTATTTGGCCAACGCTTGGGGAAGGTGGAAGGTACCCTTAATGTTCTTGAGGGGCACACTCTTGAAGAGATTGAGAGTATCCGAAATGACTTGGAGGGACGTACACAGACTGAGATGGAACTAAGGCAAACCATCACTGCCTTAGAGTGCAGACTCATGGAGGCTTTGAGTACTATCGATGCTATGAAGGCAAAGATAGAGTCACTCGAGGAGCATGTCAATGCTGGCATGACCGAGGTAGCCAGCAATGTTGTGGTGACGAGGGAGGCCAAAATCGAGGCTCCTAAACCCCCGGTGTTCAAAGGTGTTCGTGATGCACAAGAAGTGGAAAACTTCCTTTGGCACTTGGAGAACTACTTCAGGCACGGCAAAGTGAGGGACGACGAGGCCAAGATCAATACTACGGTATTGTACCTCTCAGAGACTGCCATGCTATGGTGGAGAAGGAAGATGGACAACATGGATAAAGGTCTAGGTACTATTAGCACATGGGATCAGTTCAAAGCGGAGTTCAAGCGACAGTTCTTTCCAAACAATGTCTTGTACGAGGCAAGGCGCAAGCTTAGGGAATTGAAGCAAACAGGGAGCATACGTAACTATGTCAAGGAGTTCACTACCCTTATGCTTCAAATCCCCAACCTGACCAATGATGACTTGTTGTTCCACTTCATGGACGGGTTGCAAAATTGGGCTAAGCAGGATTTGAAACACCGACAAGTCACTGATATAGACCAAGCCATAGTGGAGGCCGAATCATTGATGGACTTCAGGCATGACAAGCATGACAAAGGTAATGGCAAGGAGTCAAAGGTTAACAATGTCAAAGGTGGGGGAGACCGTGGCAAAGGCAAGGAGATACAACAACAATACTCCAAGACTCAAGATTTCAAAAAGTCGAGTGGCCGTCAGGGCTACGCCGAGAAGAAGGCACAGGTCGAGAAGAAGGGATGCTATATATGTGGAGGGCCACATGGCTTCAGGAATTGTCCTAACCTCAAGAGCCTCAGTGCCATGGTACGTGAGCGGAAGGAGCAGCCACAAGGAGAGAGTCCGGGAACCGCACAGTTGGGTATGATCGGATTATGTGGTGTTGTCACGAAGCAAGCTATCCAACCTACCGAGAATGGCAATCAGTACGTGGATCTCACCATCAACAACAAGCCCGCTCGTGCAATGGTGGACACTGGAGAAACTCATAATTTCGTGACTGAGGCTGCCGCAAAGAGACTAAAATTGAAGCTTGCTCCAACCAACTCTCGCGTCAAGACCGTGAATGCCGAGATACAGAATGCTCGTGGGGTAGTTAATGGAGTTGGTGTCAAATTGGGAACTTGGAAAGGTATGACAAACTTTACCATAACCGCTATGGATATCTTTGACATCATACTGGGGCAAGAGTTCTTTAGACATTGTCATACTTTAATCGACCCCTACCTCCAACGTATCTTGGTTATGGAGCGAGAAGGAGCTTGCATGGTACCTACAATGACTATACCACACGGACAGATCCAAGCACAACTCTCAGCTATGCAGGTTGTCAAGGGGATCAAGAAGGGGGAGCCCACATTCGTGGCAACCATTGCAAGTTTAGAGGAAGACAAGAATTTTCAAGAGACAGTGTCGCCTTGCATAGAGAAGTTGCTTGAAGAAAACAAAGATGTCATGCCCGAGGAGTTGCCTAAGCACTTGCCGCCTAGGCGAGAGGTAGATCACAAGATTGAGTTGGAGCCAGGGGCTAAACCACCCGTATTTTCCCCACATCGTATGGCACCGCCCGAGCTGGAGGAGCTCAAGAAACAATTGAAAAAGTTGTTGGATGCTGGTCACATTCGCCCATCAAAGGCACCTTTCGGCGCACCAGTATTGTTCCAGAAGAAGAAGGATGGATCGCTGCGTTTGTGCATAGACTACCGAGCACTTAATAAGGTCACCGTGAAGAATAAGTACCCAATCCCGCTCATTGCTGACTTGTTCGATAGACTTGGGCAAGCCAAGTACTTTATCAAGGTGGATCTTCGAAAGGGCTACTACCAGGTTCGCATTGCGGAAGGGGATGAGCCAAAGACAGCATGTGTGATGAGATATGGAGCCTTTGAGTTGGTTGGTGATGCCCTTCGGCTTAACCAATGCACCGGCCACATTTTGCACCCTTATGAACAAGATCTTCCATCCCTACCTTGATCAGTTCGTGGTAGTCTACCTAGACGACATAGTCATCTACAGCAACACCTTGGGGGAGCACATGGAGCACTTAAGGAAGGTTTTCCAAGTCTTGC
Organism: Nicotiana tabacum; assembly: GCF_000715075.1. Lineage (NCBI taxonomy): Eukaryota > Viridiplantae > Streptophyta > Magnoliopsida > Solanales > Solanaceae > Nicotiana > Nicotiana tabacum. Next base: position 77,048,450 of record NC_134087.1, read on the forward strand.
GAGAGAACGAGCTATACATCAAGAGGGAGAAATGTGAGTTCGCGCAATCAAAGGTGCACTTCTTGGGCCATGTCATTAGCAATGGCGAGCTACGCATGGACGATGCTAAGGTACGTGCTATCCAGGAGTGGGAGGCACCCATAAAGGTAACTGAGTTGAGATCCTTCCTTGGCCTTGTTAACTACTATCGCCGGTTTATCAGTGGATACTCAGCAAAGGCCGCACCATTGACTGAGTTGCTAAAGAAGAATAAGCCATGGGTTTGGACAGAGCATTATCAAAAGGCATTTGAAAGCTTTAAGACAGCTGTAATAGAGGAGCCAGTCTTGGCGTTACCTGACTTTGCCAAGACTTTTGAGGTGCACACAGATGCCTCAGACTTTGCCATTGGAGGTGTCCTGATGCAGGATAAGCATCCCATAGCATTTGAGAGCCGCAAGTTAAATGAGACGGAGAGGCGTTACACGGTACAAGAGAAGGAAATGACTGCCATTGTGCATTGCCTTCGTACATGGAGACATTATCTGCTCGGGTCGAGGTTCGTGGTCAAGACTGATAATGTGGCTACTAGCTACTTTCAAACACATAAGAAGCTCACACCAAAGCAGGCTAGGTGGCAGGATTTCTTAGCCGAGTTTGATTATGCACTGGAGTATAAGCCGGGAAAAGGTAATGTTGTAGCCGATGCCTTAAGCCGGAAAGCCGAGCTTGCTGCAATCACTTCAGCGAGATGGGACATTCAGGAGGCTATAAAAGAAGGCATGCAGCATGATCCAGTAGCCAGACAACTTATCGAGTTAGCTAACAAAGGCAAGACGAGACGGTTTTGGATAGAAGACGGCCTACTACTTACCACAGGTTGGCGGGTATACGTTCCTAAGTTTGGAGACATTAGACGACGGATCATAAGGGAGAGTCATGACACAATGTGGGCTGGTCATCCAGGTCAATGTCGCACTAGGGCCTTGGTTGAGTCAGTCTACTATTGGCCACGCATGCAAAATGACATAGAGTGCTATGTGCAGACTTGTCTTGTCTGTCAACAGGACAAGGTTGAACAACAACAACCCGGAGGACTTTTGGAGCCACTACCAGTTGCAGAGCGTCCATGGGAGAGCGTGACTATGGACTTTATCACTTGCCTACCGAAGTCTGAATAGTTATGGTACTATTATGGTGGTCGTGGATAGATTTTCCAAATATGCCACCTTCATGCCCGCCTCACCGGGTTGCACAGCTAAGGAAGCCGCCAAGCTATTCTTTAAGAACGTGGTAAAGTATTGGGGCTTACCAAGGCATATCATCAGTGATCGAGACCCCCGCTTCACTGGGAACTTTTGGAGAGAGTTGTTCGACATACTTGGCACGGAACTGCACTTTTCTACTAGTTTCCACCCACAGACGGATGGACAAACGAAATGAGTCAATGCCTTACTAGAATGCTACTTGAGGCATTATGTAAGCGCACATCAGAAAGATTGGGCAAAGCTCCTAGACATCGCCCAATTCTCTTATAACTTGCAGCGGAGTGAGTCCACTGGGCGGACACCATTTGAGTTAGCAACAGGCCAACAACCACAAACTCCACATTCATTACTAGCCGCATTCGAGGGAAAGAGTTTGGGAGCTTATCATATGGCTAAAGGATGGGAGGAGCAGCTCGACATTGCTAAGTCCTACTTGGATAAGGCAGCTAAGAAGATGAAGAAGTTTGCGGACCGTAAGCGGCGTCCCACATACTATGGAGTTGGGGACATGGTCATGGTGAAGTTTAACCCAAGACAGTTCAAGGCACTACGGGGCATGCATCAGAATTTGATTCGCAAGTATGAAGGGCCATTTAAGATCGTCGCCAAGGTAGGCAAGATCTCATACAAGCTTGACATGCCATCGTATCTTAAGATCTACCCTGTCTTCCATGCCAGCATGCTTAAACCATATCATGAAGATAAGGATGATCCGAGTAGGGGCCAATCAAGTAGGGCGCCAATGACTATCACCGCCTCGCATGATCGGGAGATTGAGGCTATCATAGATTACCAGGACAAGCGAAAACAAGGGAAAAAAGCCACCGCTATGTTCCTCGTCCATTGGAAAGGGCAATCACCGGAGGATGCCACGTGGGAACGATATGAAGACTTGTGGCAATTCAAAGATAAGATCCGAGAGTTTATGCAGCAGCATTGCGCCGCGGTCGTCGCAATATTGGGTGGGGGAGAGTGTGATGACCCGCCATGTCATCATGCCACATAGGCGCCATTTGGCATATATTAATGCCATGTGGAAGCTTACATAAGAATAAGTCTAGCATTTGTGAGAAGATTCTAGAGAAGTATGGACATTTCCTTAGGAAAAACCTAGATCCTTATGGATTTGCTAGGAAAGTCCTTGGAATCTTCTAGGCTTGTAGAGAATTCTAGAAAAAGCCCTTATCTTGTAAATATCAAGGACTTGTGTAATAATTAATATTTACACACTAGCCCCTAGGAGACTAGTATATTAAGGGGGTCATTCATTTGTAATTCATCAAGCAATCAATTCAAGTTCTCTCTAATACAAAGCTTCCTTAAACAATTCTTTTGTGTTCTTTCTACCATTCTCTTAGCGGTCTTAAAGGTAGTAAGGCTGACTTGGCATAGCAAGAACGTGAGCAATTTGTGCAAGATCGTGAGCGAGTTGTCAAGTGCTGCACGTGTACTTAGTTAACAACTAAGGACGTGACACAGTACTTGCTATCGGCTGGCCGTTTTTTCGGACCGCCCTTATCACAAGAAATATTCCTGATTCGTTCAAATCCAATACCTTATGCCTGATACATTGCACTCGTGTTCTAACATTCACCAAATCTTTGCATTTTACCTCAATCCCAAAGAACATCTATTACCACCAACTCAATGCACCTACTATTCTTATGCGTCTTATGCTAATTTGATGTGCTTGCCAGATATCGGCTTCGTGTGATTAAAAAGCTGGTAGCAGATTTTGAAGTCATTTCTCACTTGTTTCGACAAAAACAGACTCACAAAGGACTCAAACAAAACAAAAGGAACAAAATAAGGAGAAAAACGAGAAGAGATGGTATCTAACAAGAAAAAAAACTTTTACCCAGAAAAAAGAACAAAGTAGGAAC